>NC_137954.1:16048164-16163164 GCF_963924665.1 Micromys minutus | reverse complement strand
ATCAGAAAACAGATATGTACATTACAATCTATAACAGTAGCAAAGTCAGTTATGAATTAGCAATGGAAATAAATTTATGGCAGGGGTCACCACAACTTGCAGGCCGGGGACCACTGCCCTAAGGAAATAGCTCAATTTCTCCCCTTTCTGGCTGCCTGCGCCCTTACAAATGTGGCTGAAATGGGGGGGGCCTCAGGGCCTATGGGCTGGCAAGAAACCTGAGAGCTTGGACCAGCTTGACATTAAGGTTCCTCTCTCTCAGAGCTGAAGGTGGCAGTCTACTAGGTCTCCCTTCCGCCCCCTCCCACCTCACTGCCAAGCAGCAGCGGAAGCCGCTGTCTGCTGTGGAGCTTTTCCCAGCCCCTTAACGATCCCTTTCTCCTTGGTTTTGATTATCAATTTAGAAAGCCCAACTCAAACCATGTCTCTCTGCTCTACCCTACTAGGAACCGAGGCCTCCCCTCCTCTCTTCTTCTTCCTCCCCTTCCTTCCCCCCACCTTCATCCTCCCCCCTCCTCCACCTTTCCTTTTATTTCTATGGCTCCCCATTGGAAAAGAGCGGGCCCCCTTCTTCCTTCCCAACTACACAATTGTCACCGCCAATTAGCGCATTGTTAGAACACACAATGCGTTACTGTAGCCAGTGGAATGGGGCGCCTTTGTGCTTCTCCAACGGGCCGTGGGGGCAGTCAAGTTTCATTTAGAGACTTAAAACATAACTCCAGAAGAAAAATAAATGCTATCAGAAAAGCAAAAGGGGGGGGTGCATGAAAATAAACCAAGCAGGGGGACAGAAAGGCAAAGATGTTGAAGGAAACGTTTGGTGAGCCAACTCTGAAAGGGGAAAGAGGGGAGAAACAGTCGGCCATTCAGAAATTAGGCCGAACTCCTGAAAAGCCCCAAGAGGTTGCTACATGCAGAAGTTCCTCTCAGAACACAAAAAGGGCTCGGGCTTAACAGTAATTAGTGGTGTGATTGTGCTTGAACACTGGGTGTCTTTAGAAGGTTGTTCCAGCTCCCCACAACCCCCTCACCCTGTCCTTACCAATAAAGGGAATGGGAACACAGAAGTCGACCTGGGGTAGGGAAGTGGCCTTCAAGCCCCATTGCCCTAGTCTGGGGTGGGGGTAAATTGGTCTTTCTCTTTGGCAGGTAAATTGGATTTTATTCTAAAGCCTGAAAATAATTACGGGGTGTTTCTTTCCTGTAAGAACGCGCCATGGATGCATTTTCCAGTCAGTTTTATTTCAAGTACCCTTTGAGCAGCCTGGCCCTTTTTGCAGCCCAGAGGATGCTCCGAGAGGCCCAGGCATTCCTCCCAGAGCTTTCTCTGTCGGCCAAGCCTCCGAGTCCCGGAGAACCGACAGCCCAGAAGTGAGCACCAGGGTGAAGGTCTAGATGACATTCTTACAAAGTCCTGCCCTTCCTCTTACCCACTCCTAAAATAACCAGATGTGCTCCTGATTGTGAGAACTCAAGGAACAATATGGCCAAGGCTCCCAAAGTGAAGCTGGTCGGTCATGCCCAGTTCATTCCACTCAGTCTCCTGCCTGCCTGTCAACCCTCCTAATTTCTAGAAAGCCGTCACCCAATCAGATTTACCAAACAAGGATAATTATGGAGAGGGGAGGGTAGATTGCTTTGTTTTGTTTTGTTTTTTGTTTTGTTTTTGTTTTTTTGTTTTTTTTTTTTTTTTTTGTTTTTTTGTTATCATTTTGAAATAGCCAATTTAGAATTTGTGACTACTTTACTCCTTTGTGTCTTAATTTCCTTTCAGGAGCACTCGCTGCTGTTGTTGTTGTTGTTGTTGTTGTTGTTGTTGTTGTTGCTGCTGCTGCTGCTGCTGCTGCTGCTATTGTTGGAAACAGGCTGGCCTCAAACTCACCCAGTAGCTGAGCATGACCTTGAACTTCTGATTCTCCTGCCTCCATCTTCCAAGTACAGTAACAGTCTGTACCCCCATACCAGTTTCCTAAACTTAAGTACATTAAATATGCTCCCTTCCCCTTTTCCTCTCTTGGGAATCAACTCAGACTTATTTGGAAAACAAAAAAGCTAGAGGACTCCTCTGCTCCACATTATCCTTGAAAAAAACAATCTGCATCTTAGAAACAAGACAGTTAAAATGTCCTCCCCCCTGCCCCACCGCCCCACACCTTTTCGTCCCTTTAAGTGTTTCATCCATTGATGTGGAAGCGGTGCGGCTGAGGGCAGTTCTCCAGCACTGACTAGGTGAAATGTAGAGACCAGGACCATCCTCAAACAATCAGCAGTGGGTGGGTAGTTAGAGATGTTGTGCCTGCAAGAGACGGTGCGTAGAGGCACATCTATACACGTGCCAGGTGACTCCCTGTGCTCAGCTTCAGAGGTTGCCAAGAAGCTATGGGAACAGCGAGGGGAGGAGTTCCTGGTCCTGACATCAGAGGTGCTGCTGAACTTGCCCTCAGTGACGGTGGCTGGTGCGCATCCTCTTTATAGACGCATCCTGAGCCTTTCCCTGTTTACTTGCTGGTCCTAAGGCCATTATCAGTCTCAAAATGCCCGAGATTGAAGGTGGAACCCTCTGGAACTTGCCCATGCAATGAATGTCCCCTGCACATAGGAAATGCAAATCTGATGGTAATTGTGAACAAAGGGTGCTGTGGCCTCTTTCACAGGTGGTATTCACAGACCTGACCAAGAGGATTTACCAAGTTCTTCTAGATTGGGTTAGAGAAAATGCCTGCCCCCCCACCCCCCGTGGGAGATGGAGCCTGGAGACTTCAGAAAAGCTTGTGGCAGAGGCAGGTATAACATCCCTTAGCCACTTTCACACAGCCTCAGGCTTCTGTTTTGGGGGAAGGACCAAGAATCCAAAGAGTCTAGAATCTACAGAGCAAGAGGCAAAAGAGTTTGCAGCGAAAGACAACCTTGCTGCGGACGGATATACCAACCGGAAGTGATCCTTGTCAAGGTCACGATCCACCGCTCTTCCTCTCCTCACCCCTTTCCAGACGGTGTGTGTGTGTCCAAGTGTGTGTGTGCGTGTATGAGTATGTATGTGCCCATGGGGTGGGAGAGTGTGTGTGTGGGTGTCTGTGTGTGTGTGTGTGCCTAAGTGTGTGTGTATGAGTGTGTATGTGTCCGTGGGGGAGTGTGGGGATGGGGTGGGAGGTGTCTGTGTGTGTAGGGGGTGTCTGTGTGTGTGCCCAGGTGTGTGTATGAGTGTGTATGTGCCCGTCGGGGGGGAGTGTGTGTGTGTGTGTGTGTGTGTGTGTGTATGTACACACTTGAGGAGGCATGTGGAAGCCAGAGGTTGACGTCAATTGTTCCCTACCTTATTATTTTAATGTTTTTTATTTTTGAATTTAAAATAATAATTGCTTAAGTTCCCCTCTTTCCTCCTCCTCCAGCCCTCCTATGCACCCCATTGTCCTTTAGAAACCCATGGCCTCTATTTCTTTCATTATTGAAACATCTGTATGTGTGTGTACATAAATACGTCCTGCCCATCGAGGTGCATGCACTCTGATCCTCCAGCCTTTTACTGGGGGTGCTGGGGTTTGAACTCATGTCCTTCGGTTTACACGGTAAGCACTTTGCAGCCCTGACCTGTCTCCCAGCCTCCAAGCCTTCGTCTGCCTTCCTTTAGCACTACTCTCAGCATGGTCTCGATTACATGCAAGTCCCATTCTGGCTCTACTTGCATTCAGAACACAAATCAAGTCTAAAACAAGGCTGAATTGCCCCCGATGATATCGTCTTCTGTTCCCTTTAATTGCATCCTGACAGCAGGACGGATTGCTCCCTGGGCTTGAAACATATGTTCCCCCTGGGTTTAATGCCCATCAGTCTTCATCTTGAAAGTCTTAATACTTTTTTTAAGATATGGGGCCTATGCTGTGGCCTGAGTGTGTCACCTAAGTTGTATACATGGAAGACACCCCATGCCCCAATGAGACAATGTTACCAGTGTCCACAGGTTGTTAGGCCAGAAGGACTCTGCATTTGTGAACAGATTCACATGGACCATGTGAGGGCTTGAGGCTTGGGATGAAACCCTCTCAGACTCATACGTGTGCATTCTGCCTTCTGGAGTAGGACCCCTCCAGATGCCACCTTCATCTGGGTCTTCTCAGAAACCAATGAAGGGTAGAGGGCTTTCTTATAGAATTACTCAGTGTGTAGTATTCTGGGATAGCAACACAGACGAAGACAGCTGCCCCTCCCTTCTCCACTTCATATGACACCCTACAAAGCCTTTTGCTGTTCCCTCTATTTAGAATATACTCCTATCACCTTGTCTGTTTGCTAACTGCCATTATCCCATATATATATATATATACACATATACAATATATATACATATATATAAACACACACATATATATTTACATGAGAATCTCCTTTTGGTTCATCTCTCCAAATAATTTGTTGCCCTTTGGTAAAGGTCCACCTTTTAGCTTATTTCAGCCAATTATTTATTTGTTGCCTTAATTTAGAAGCCATGAACTTCATGAGGGCAGAAATGGTGTCTTGTGCCGCACTAAGGTTTCTCAGGATTGTTGGAATGATATTAAACCAAATGGTGCATTTGAGAAGGCTTACTAAAAGTGTCATTAATCTTTCACTCCAGTGACCACAGCTATGTTATATGTACAGGTTTATTGTGACCCTATTTCTCCTCTCCCCAGGGTCCTTGGAGCCGTGGTGCTTCTCACTACAACCTAGGACCAGTTAAACAAGTGCTGCTAGGAAGTTTGTCTTACGGCGCTAATTGAAGATTTTAGAATGAGGGAAATGTCTTACATGTCCAAGCATGGCCACGGGTCACATGTCACACTTCAAATGCAGTGAATGCAACTGAGGAACTGACTGTTTATTCTGACTTCATTCTAATTACAAGCCATCCACAACTTAATGATGGAAACATTCTGAGACGGGCTAGTTAGGCAATTTCATCCCTGGGTGAAATCACAGCATAAACTTAGGCAAGCTGAAACAACCATGATGTCATCAGGTGATAAAAGTCTCATCTGCGCAGTCACCACTGAGTCAAACATCACGACATGGCACACACTTTTAGATGGAAATATCGTCACGTGATCAGCACCTCCCGCACTGGACAATGCTACTCCGTACCGCTACTGATCATCTCCACGGGTCAAGAGCAAGTGAGCTCATAACCCTTGCTGCTTCCAAAGGGCTCCTTTGCTGAGAGGGGGTGGGAGGCCAGGAAGGGAAAGAGAAGGTGGTGTAATTCTATATTCGAGTATTCTAAAATACATCTTTAAAAAAACAACAAATACCCTAAATCAAATATAAGTGGGAAAAAAAGAGAGAGATTTTTATAAACCAAAAGCCTTCCAGCAACTTCCGAGAGATGTCAGTGAAAATGAGAAGCTCGTGCCCATCCCCCATAATTAATACCAGCTGTGGATCCATCTAACCTTACCTGTGAAAGGAGAAAGCTGAAAGCTTTCTCTCTCTTTTTTTTCTTTTCTTTTATTGGATATATATTTTTTATTTACATTTCAAATGTTATCCCCTTTCCCGGTTTCCCCTCCGGAAACCCCCTACCCTATCCCCTCTCCCCTGCTTCCGTGAGGGTTCTCCTTCTACACCGTAGGAAGGAAATTTCTGTTGGAGTCTTGTTATGTTATGGCTACTGTTTGGTTTGGGTGTGAAATGTCCTCACAGGCTTCTATGTTGGAATACTTGGTCCCCAAGTGATGGAGCTGTTTGGGAATGTTGTGGGACCTCTGGAAGTTGGAACCTTGCAGAAAGATGTGGGTTGCTGGGGGCAGGACTTAGTGGTTATAGCTTAGCCCTGGTTCTAGCCTGAGATTCCTGTGAAAAAGCTGCCTCATGCTTCCCCTGTCTCAGACAGAGTTGCTACTACCTCTGTGAATGCCTCTGTGTCTTCCCTACAGTGTAATCATAAGCCAAAAATAAGTCCTTCCCCAAGTTGCTGCAGCCAGGCACTTTGTCATAGTGAGGGATGGAAATAAGGGCAAAAAGACCAGAAACCTAATTCCCTTTTGTCCAATATTTTCAAAGGCAGTTCATCCCAGATCCTGTGCACCAAAACCATTGTCTGGACACAGCACCAGGAAGGGCCATGAGGTGTTGGGTAGTTAAAAGGACAGTGAATTGGGAAAAGAGAGAAGATTTCATTCTTAAGGTGCACAGTTTCTTTTCTCAAGGACACCTATATGATATTTGTAAACGCAGGAGGCCATTTCAGAGTTGGTCAGCTGGTGGGTCAGCTGATACCACAACTAACTTAGAGAGAGAACTGTGCGTGCGCAAAGCACAGAATAGGAACGGAGCTTCCTTTGGCCTTCTTGCCTTTAAAACTGAGCCATGGCGTGGCAAAAAGGAGAAAATCTCTACAGCATTTGAAGTGTATGTCCATACACTGTTTTATTTGCTCGTATGCTATTTTAAATTACTATCATCAGAAGGATAGATTTGTCTCAGGGCTCCAAGAAGATGTTGTGGCTCCTGCTCACCTGTGGTTGCCACCTGGGAACTGAAGTCAGCTCTGTCTGCTGTGCTGGCTCTCACTGGCTTCCCTGAAAAACTAACAGCTCAACCGTGGTAAGAGGGAGTAGTGAGGATTCAAGCAGGCTGCACCTTTGAGCACCTAGCAAAGACTTAGTGAATGCATCCCATCATGTGAACATCAGACAGAAAGTGTCTCCCATCCTCTGGTCAGGCCCGGAAAGCAGAGGTACTGTGGCCCATACCAAATCACTACCTATAGACAGCCATTTTAAGAATTCCAGGAAAGAAGTAACCAGAAGAACGGCCACTCTCCCTGTGGACCTGGCTTGGTCACCAAATGAATTCCAGCCCCAGAAGAAATATAAGCCTGGTAACCTGCTCCACCCCTGCACTTCACACAAAAGCCACTTAGGCTGTTTGCTCAAATCGAGACCCTTCTTTTGAGGTGGAGCAGGGGATTATTCCTTCTAATGGTCTGCAAACAGGTTCTCAACTGTTAACCCTTCCATCCTCTGGGGACATGGGGCAAGTGAGCCAAGTCCACTGACTAGAGGCAATCAAACTCAGGTTTGAGACTTCCTGGAAGAATGGGGTAGGTTTAACGGCATCCTGACTGGGCTGATGCTTAACTCAGTGAAAGGCCTCTAAGTTGATTCCAGCAGCCAGCAAACTTATAAGTCCACCAGACACTCTCTACAAAGTAAGTGACAGGTAAGAGAGTTCGCAGTAGGAAGTCCTTTCCTGTCACTCTGCATTCTAAAGCCCCTACTGGTAGTGGGTGTGACCATGAGCAATTGGCTTCTCCATACTTCTGTTTCCTCATCTGTACAGTACAGATAACAAGTTTCCACCCTGTAGACCTCTGCGCCAGTTCGAGATGGCGTCTGTAGAGCAGGCCAGTACACAGTAGTTGGCGTCATTATTTTAATCACAGTTTAATGCTTAATAAGGTTCAAGTCTATTTGCAGGGATAATGCTCTTGCGTATCTTTTCCTTTTTGCATATTTTCTCATCCTGGAGACATCAAAAGCACAAGAAAGGACAGTTCATACTGACTTTCATGAGAGACACTCATCCTTAAGGTACTAGTGATCTCATCCAAGGGATTGGCACTGCCTCCGCATGTTTCAAGAAGGCTCAGTCCAAGGAATGTAACCATCATGGATAAAATACAGAAAAGGCATCTGGAGACTAAGTGTCCCAAGATGCCAAGCAAAGAGAGTGTCAGGGATGCAGAGATTGAACCTGGAACCAGGTAGCATGGAAGACATCAGCCTCGTTAAAAATAAACCACTTAGAAAATGATGATGTCACTTTGGTATTCTTGTATCCATTAGTGGTACACACAGAATCTTTCCGAAGGTTCTGACATAGAAAAACAATTAATGCTTAACAGATCAGGAAATGGTAGAGACTTTTGAGTAGTGGTTTTTCATGATTGCTTGCTGTAGAGGTGTATGCTGTCACTATGTGGGTACTAGAATAGAACATTCCAGGAGGTGTTGATGTAGAAGGGTTCATATGCTTTGCAAACGGCCTCTAGGAGGTTGCTGCATGAAATCACTCAGTTAACTCAAACATAAACTTTAGACATAAAAATTAAAGATATATTTTGCTATTTAAAAAAAAAAACACTTGGCCACTGAGCTACATCTTCAGCTCTTATATGTCCTTTTAATTTGGGGACAGGATGTTACTGAGTATCCTGAACTCATTGTATACCTGTGACCACCTTGAACCACCTCTTCTGCCTCAGACTCCCAAATATCTGGGATCACAGTCAGGTGCCACGGGGATAGTTGGCTCTTTGCTTCTGTAGTTTTTCTATAGTTATGTGCTGCCTTTGTTTCCCCCCTCATATTTACACTCGATGTTTATAAGTGACATGTAAAATGTGCACACCATTTAATCAGTTTCAATGACTGTGTGAATTCAAGCGACCACAGAGACATTTTCTAAATGGAGCATTTCATAAGCATGCTCACACCTCCTTCCAGCTCCCCACCCCCAAGCAAACACCAACTTGGTTTCTAGTTTTCCTCAGTCTATAGCTTAAACACCAGACTTGAACGGAACATGCACTTGTCTCTGGGGTCATTCATCTTGTCCGGAGATGGGTCCACACTGCCACAGTGAGTAAGCACCCATTCCATGGGTTCGCCAGTTGTAGGATGTACATCAGATTGGTTTTAGCCTTTAATTAAACTCTAAGTCTTTTTGAGGTCTCATGCACCCTGTCTCTTCGGCAATGTCTAGGAGCGAAACCACTGGATTGAGACATTAAGTGACGTTCTTGCTGTCACTCAAAACCTCCTGATCCGCTGAGATAATGAAGTGAAGGCAAGAAGTGGGGGGAAGCAATGCTGCCATGGGGAGGAGGCAGAATCCTGGAACATAAGATATCGGGGATGGTGACTGGTCTCCCCCTGCCCAGGCTCTTCTGAACCGCTTCGTGTGCATCAATCACTTGGGGATCCCAGTTTCCTCATCAACAAAAGAAAAACAATAATGCCGGGGAGGCGGAGAAAACAGCTGACATTTTCAGCAGATGCGTGGAGAACGATGAGAGCCAGGGAGATAACCCAGTCACTAAAATGCTTTGCTGCACAAGCAGAAGGTTTGGGCTCAGTAAGCATATTAAAAGCCGGACACACCCAAAAATGACAGCCCCAGGAACGCAGAGAGGCCAGGATCTCTGGAGCTTTCTGGAAAGCTCCAGGTTCAGTGAGAGACTCTGTCTTACTAAATAAATAAATAGCAACTGAGGAAGACATTTGACATTGACCTCTGACCTCCAAGTGCACACACAGGAACACGCACATACACACACACACAGAGAGAGAATGAGGTGGGCCGTTGATATATATCGATCAATCTTGTCTTGAATTTGGCTTTGAGAAGCAGGATAGAGCATCTGCCTTGCTGGGAACAAGTTTAAAAAACAAACCAGAAGCCAAGGTTTAACATGGCTTCATGGATGTGGTTAGGGAAGGAAGAATAGATTCGTCATCTGGACCCAGAATGATCTCTTTAGTTTTGAGCTCACACTTTTATGGAGCTGAACCTCCTGTCTTTTTGTATCTGATCCAGAGAGAAGGACATTACAGCCCACATTTCACAGGCTGGCAGCATCTTACTGCTCAGGTGGAATGAACTAGGGTGCACGTGGAAGCAGGGCAGCCTGAAGGTCTAAGGTGGGGGCAGGGATGGCTTTCTGTACCCGGAGCCTGCTCATCGAGTATATAGGGCCATAAATCCTCCTGTAGTTAGGAGAGCTTGCCTGTTGTTTTGTGTCTCTTCAAGTGCTCAATAAATATTCGGGTCCAGTGAACACTGAGTGGAGGGAAAGGGCCATACTTCTATGGGGCTGAGGAGCCAGAGAGAGAGGAGGCCAAGGCCTGGCTTCTTCAGACAGTGCAGGAAGGCTGCATTACCCCAGTGACCTAATGATGGGGTCGTTATTTCCGGAGACTTACATTTTTCTGCTGCCAATTCTAATAAAAGCCTCAAAGTTCTAGTCCCTCCCCTGGATCCTCTCCTTTGTTTATAGGCAGGAATACTTTCCCTCTGTGTCCCTGCCTCTGGCAAGTGTTTAGATGTCCTTGAGGCAGCAAATGCTCTGTGTGAAGGAGGCTGAGAGGGAAACCAAGCACTTTTCCTTTACAGGTGCCATCCCTCGGAGCCAAAGAGTTCCTGTTGTTCTGATAACAATAATTTTGTCCAGGCCTGTTAAGCTTTTATTTTTATCAAAATAATAGTATTTTTGTTGTTCTTTTCTCACAAAATCAGGATCTTGGAAGAACTAGGCAGCAGCACAAAGGGAAGTACAGGGGCAGGAGGGGGCTGGGGCTTAGTGTGAAAATGAAAACTTTCATGGAGCTGCCTGCTGTGTGTGCATGTGAGGGCGAGTGTATGCTTGTGTGCGTGGGCAGAAAAGTGTGTTGCGTGTGTGTGTCTGTGTGTGTGTCTGTGTGTGTCTGTGTCTGTGTCTGTGTGAATGTAGTGTGTGTGTCTGTGTGTGGTGTGTTTGTGTGTATGTCTGTGTGTATGTGGTGTGTTTGTGTGTGTCTCTGTATGTGTATGTTTGTGTGTCTATGTGAGTGTAGTGTGTTTGTGTGTGTGTCTGTATGTGTGTGTGTTTGTGTGTCTATGTGAGTGTGGTGTATTTGTGTGTTTGTCTCTGTATGTGTGTGTGTCTGTGTATGTGTGAGTGTGGTGTGTTTGTGTCTGTGTGTATGTGGTGTGTTTGTGTGTGTCTCTGTATGTATGTATGTTTGTGTGTCTATGTGAGTGTGGTGTGTTTGTGTGTGTATGTGTCTGTATGTGTGTGTGTTTGTGTGTCTATATGAGTGTGGTATGTTTGTGTGTGTGTGTCTGTATGTGTGTGTGTGTGCTCGAGAGACAGAACCAGATACTCAGTGTTTCAACTAAGCCAATTTGTCAGTAGGCTATGGGGATCAGCCCGTCTCCACCCCTCAATGCTTTTATGGCAGAAATGTGTGGTTATGCCTGGCTTTTACATGGGTACCAGGGATTTGAACTTGGGTCTTCTTGCTTTTATAGCAAGCACTCTTACCTACCAGTCATCTCCTGATCCCTGCTGCCTAGTTCTTTGTGAATGCTGAAGAATGACTCGGGACAAGTGTACCAAAGGAACAAAATCCACTTGCTGTCATCTTGATTTTTAAAAAAATTTTAAAAAATCACCAATTACCTAAAGAAGAAATCTGGATCTGAGACCTTGCCTGCCACTAGTCAGAGTAGACAGGGCAAGCCGACTCTCACCCAGGCATTTTAGAGAGCTTCCATTCAACAATGTGTTTATCTATTATATTGTCTTTATTAAGAACTAGCAATGAGATACTCTGAGGATGGTTAGATATGGAGAAATGTAGCTACTCCTTGTCTCTTCTCATCATCCCTTTCAAGATCCTTCCTTCTAGCTCCCATGTTGGGTGGAGCAGCAAATGCGTTCACATATACCAACATTGCTTCTTCCTGGCCCCAGGTATTTCCTTGGGAACTGGTATCTTCCCTTCCCTGAAGGGTCACAGGTCTCAGGATGGACAGGGTGTGAACACTAAGTGATATATGTCCCAGGGCAAAATGCAGACCTCACATACTTGTGGATATGTAGGGAACTGAAAGAGTTATCCAATCACATTTTTCCATGTAAAATGGGGGACCATAACTTCCTTGGATGATTCTTATAAGGACTAATTAATTCTTGTAAGGACTAATTAATTACATAGTCTATGTTTAGTACCACAAAATAGGTGTTCAAATAGCTATCTGAATTGGAAAAAGTATGAACGATCAACTATCCTTTAAAGGAGTTATAAAAACAGGAGAAATATTCAACATAGGCAGAAAAAGAGATGAATTTGTGGGTTCGTTTGCCTGACATAGCACTTGGCATACAGTTGGCACTTTTGATAAATTATCATCCAATGATCATTCCGTATGGAACTGGAATTATACCATATAGAAGGCACTGGCTGGCAAAATAAAAAACCCTGTGCTTTCATTTAATTAATAGTAAGTGTCAGACATTCTCCAAGAACGATAAAGGAAAGACACTCTATCTTCCCTGGGGGCCACACCCAGGTTTTGAGATTGTGTTCAAAGGGGTATGAAGTATGAGCAAAGAGTAGTGTGGGTAAACTGGATAAGGAAGAACAGGGGCTCTTGCTGTGGCCCAGGTCTAGATAGAAGCATGAACATAGCCATGAATTCTGGAGTCAGTCTTAAAGGTGGAAGGAGGAAGAGGATCTCAAGATAAATACAAGGTTTTGTAGGGCTTCTCATCCATGTGCCTGGCCACTGGAGAGCTTCTGTTGCTTAACTGAGGACAGGATATAGTGCCGAAGGGAAGGAAGCTTCCGTCTTCCCAGAGGGGGGTGTGTGGTCAGTTGACAGATGGTGCCATTATCAGGACTCCAAATGTTCTGGAGTCTGCAAAGACATTAGCAATGGCTCAGGAATGGGAAAATTCTTTAACTACTCTTCTCTTGTGTAACCAGAAATGGTCCTGCTCAACAGGAAGACTAGGATTTATTTTGGCCTTCACATATAGAAAGCAATTTCCTAGTAAAACACAGGATGCCACAGACTGAGACCTAAGGCCTAGAATTGTCCTTGAAGGTAGGAGTTGGGATGAACTGGAAGTGGTGCAGTGTGTGCCAAACATGTGCCATTCACTACATAGTAAATTTTAATCTGTGTTTCCCTATTGTCCCACATTATATACTTATTTCTCTTCACACCTCTTATGTTGAAAAGGTTTTATCTATTCATTCACTTAACAGTTACCCACTGAGTGTGTTTTGGAAGTACAGGGAAAATCAGGACAAAACTTTAGCTCTTTGCCTTAGCAATAGTAATTTAAAAGCCAAGTATCATTACAGTCTTTGACCCAGCAATTTAACTTCCAGTGCATGCTAGGGGCTGGTGAAGTAGCTCAGTTGGTCAAGTGCTTGCCAAGCATACACAGGTCTTTGGGCTCAATTTATACACAAACAGGCATGAAGGTACATGCCTGTAATCCAGGACTGAGAAGTGGAGGGTAGAGAATCAGAAGTTTATGATCATTCTTAGCCACCTAGAAGGTAATGGCCAATCTGGGTTAGAGACCCTGTCCCACTACACAGGGACTGAGGTGGGGAGATAGCTCAGTCAGTAAAGTGTTTGCCATACACACGCGTCAAGGCTAGGCAAGGCTGCAGTGTACAACCCGGTGCTGGGAGGCAGACAAAGGTATTACACTTAGAGCTTGATGAGTCTAGCTAGTCAGTAAGCTCTAGGTCCAATGAGAGACCCTGTCTCAGAAAATTAAGAGGAAGACAATCAACACTGACATCTGCAACACGAGTGCATGTGTGCACTTGCAAACCAACATAGTTTATTTTAGCTGGAGATACCATTCAGTGATAGTGTTTGCTTAGCATGCTCAAGCCCCCAGTTAAAAAATAATAATCTAATGGTATGCTCCTAGGGAAGTTACTACACTATTTTAAGTAAGGATTCAAAATTAAGAACAATAGAGATATTCACTGATTTAAGAACTAAAGATAATTATAAAATAAATAGATTAATAAAAAAAGAACTAAAGATCAAGAACCAAGGATTATGATTAATCTAAGTAATTAAATGCTATGGGTGGACATATGACTTAGTAGTTAAGAACACATATTGTTTTTTCAGAGGACCCAAGTTCAGTTCCCATCACCCAAGCTCAAGGTCAGCCCGATCTGCAGAATAAAACTCTATCTTAAAACAAGCAAACAGAGACTAGAGAGATAGATGGCTCAGAATAAGTACTGTTCATTTAGAGGATTCACGCTCTGTTTCTAGCACACATACCAGGTACCTTACTACTGCCTGTAACTTCAGCTCCAGTGGGGATTTGATGTTTCTGGATTCCACATACCTACACACAAATACAACATTCATAATTAAAATAAATAACCTAAAACAAACAAATAAAAGAGTTGAGAAAAAGTACTAAGCCACTTTAGACATCTGGAATGTCACATGGTTGATGATAATAGCCTGTAGTTATTAAAAGCATGTAGGCATTCACTACTATGGTGGTATGAATGAGACCAGTACCCCATAGGCTCATATAATTGCATGCTTAGTCACCAGGGATTGGAACTGCTTGAGAAGGATTAGTAGGTGTGGCCTTGTTAGAGGAGTTGTAGCACTGGCTATGGGAACTTTCAAAACCTCCTGCCAGGCACTCTCTCTCCCTCTCTCTTCTCTGCCTACTGACTGAAGATCAGGTTGTAAAGGTTTCAGATACCGCTCCAGCTTTCTGCCTGTCTGCTTCCCACTATGATGTTCATGACTAACCCTCTAAAAAAAGTGTAATCAAGCCCCCAGGTAAATGCGTTCTTTCAAAGAATTGCCCTTAGTTATAATATCTCTTCACAGCAACAAAACAGTAATGCAGTCAACCACTATGTATAAAGAACATCTGCCCCTTTGCATCAGGAACCCTACAAATACCAGAAATCAAGGACATTCAAGTCCCTTATAGAAGACAATATTCGTGTTGGTGTACAACTTGTGTTATAACCTCCTAAATACCTTAAATTGCCTCTTAAACAAACAAGTAAAAAGCAATTCTTTCTAGGTGACTTATAATGCTTAGAACAATGCTAGTTTTATGTAAATGCTTGTTATCTGGTATTATTTTCCCTTGTTTGGTTGAATAATGGATAGAAAACCAGCAGGTATAGAGGGCCTCACTATGCTACATAGTAATTAACTTAATTCATTAAATGTTGGCTTGTTTAAACATGACATCCTCATTTGACAGTGAGAAAACTAAAGCCTGGAGACATCGACTCAGTTGCTGAACTAAAGAAGTCCAAGATCTCAGCCACACTGGACTCTACGGGACAGCTGCCCGGAAAACAGTGCCCATAAACCCAGGATTACCTCCTCGGTTATCTGGAGTCCCCTTAACTGTGATTCCTTCTGTCTTCTTATAGGCATCTTAAGATTGACCTCTGGGTGGGAATATCAACTGAAGATATGTCTGAATACTAGGATAGAATAACTTTGCTGGCAGGAAGTGGTTTTCTGTTATAACCTCTTGGTGGACACAACAGCTAATGAAGTACAGCCTTGGGGCAAACAGAAAGACAAGGTTCCCTCAGCTTTAGATTTGGGGGAGGGATCTGCAAGGGATTGAAACCAGAGCCTTACACATACCAAGTAGGTACTGCCACTGAGCTATTCCAGTCAACTGTTCTTAGTCATTGACAATACAGGGAGAAAGACCCAGGGTAGAAGTAGACGTGATTGTCTTTGACTGTCAAGTTCTTGCACAGTCAATGGCATTATACACCTATAAAAACTGAAGACAATAATTGTCATAGTAATTACAACTTGCCAGAGGAGGTAAGCGTAGTTGTGGAATGTCAAAGTCATGTCCAGGCAGGGTCAGCTGAGAAATAATCGCTTGGTGTCTGTCCTGCTTTTGGTCTCTTTGCTTCATCCCTAAGTAGACAATCCTCTCAGTGTAGATCAGCCAAACTCCCCAGCATAGCGCTTTGTACACACAGCCTCTGGCTCAAACTTCTAAACAAAATTCCAGATCTTTATCATGGCCTCCAAGGTCCCCTGGGGTTGGCTCATCTGCTACTCTTATCTTATCACTGAGTCACTGTCTAAGTCAGTTTCTGCGTCTCCAGTCAAAGTGGTTCTCCTGGTCCTTGGCTTGTCTTGCTTCTTGCAGGCTCAGCCTCTGCTAAGAGACTCTCCTGTTTAACAGCCCCTACTTTGCTTCTGTTGTCCTTCTAGTATACCTAATTCCTTTCTAAACACCAGTGAAATCTTCATAAAGACTTTGATCCTCTTTGGCCCAAAATTCTCCTTTACCTTACCTAAAATTGAGTCTCTTGCTCCTCTCTGATCATAGGGTAATGTCTCAGGGTTTCATTGCTGTGAAGAGACGCCATTACCAAGGTAACTCTTACAAAGGACATTTAATAGTGTCTGGCTTACAGTTTCAGAGGTTCAGTTCATTATTATCATGGTAGGAGCGTGTCATCATGCAGGCAAACATGGTGCTGGAGGAGCTAAGAGTTCTACATTTTGATCCAAAGGCAGCCAGGAGAGGACTTTCCCTCACTGGTTGGAGCTTGAATTAAGGACCTCAAAGCTAACCACACAGTGACATGCTTCCAATGAGGCCACACCTCCTAATAGTGCAACTTCCCATGGGTCAAGCATATTCAAACCACCAGAGATGGCTTCAGTTGTTAGATGTTGCAAATAGCCAACATGTAAACCACACCTAGAATAGACTAGACAAGAGAGGGACACTTTCTTACATCATTTTATACTTTCAGTAACACAACCGTGAACACTTCCCGTATAATACACAAAGTTTGGGAAAGACTATCCAAGAGGAAACCCACTACCTTGATCAAAGCCATGGTAACCTTCTCTCTTTATATTCCTATATACCTCATCTGCCCTTTGCTATGAATACTTGTTACAACATTAATCATTAATAGTGTCTTAGAATGTTGCGTGAATACACAATGGTTTGCTCCATCCCTCTTTTCTAGAATGTTTTGTCAGTTGGTTATCTGTTTCTTATGGTAGCCATTTAAACTACTGCTTTTTTTTAAACTACTGCTCCCCCCCCTTTTTAACTTTTAAACTGGGATCTCAGGTGAGCTTCAGATGAGCCCTATAGCCAAAGATGACCTTGAGCTTTTTAAAAGTTTTATTACATTATGATTTTTATATGTTCATGCAACAGCACAAATATGGAGGTCAGAGGACAAGTTGAAGAAGTCAGTCTATTCTTTTATCATATACATTCCAGGTATTGAACTTGGGACATTGGGCTTGGTAGCAGGTGTCTTAAACTACTGAGACATCTTGTTGGACCATGTTTGAACTTCAGATTCTTTTCCTTCTACTTCCCAAGTGCTGAGATGATAATATGTAATTGTGATGGACAGTTTTTACTAGAATTATGGCTACCTGGTATATTCTTGTGGCTATTTCTGCAAGTTATGTGTTATTTAGGCATGTGGTAATTTGAATAAGAATGAACCCCATACAATCATATAGTTGAATGCCTAGTCATGAGGGAGTAGCACTACTTGGGAAGGATTAGGAGGTGTGGCCTTGTTGGAAGAAGTGTGTCTTTGAAGGTGGTTTTGAGGTTTCAAAAGCTTAAGCCAGACCCAGTGTTTGTATCTCTGATGGCTTATAGATCAACTTGCAGCACTTAGCTACTTCTTCATTATCATGATCCCAGTAGCCATGATGATTACAGACTAAACCTTTGAAACTGTAACTAAGCTCTCAGTTAAATGCTTTCTTTTATAAGAGTTGCCTTGGTCATGGTATCTCTTCTAACAAACAAACAAAAAACCCAAACTATTAGAAAAAAAAGACACATTCATTTGTATTTTCAAATGTGTATTCAAATTGTCCCTTTTGGGGAGGCAGAACATCATCACTCTTACTTGTAAACAGTCAAGAATAAGCAATTATGCTTCATTGTTTCAGTATGTTTTGTACAGTATGTTCAAAACAAAAACACCTGATCAAACCACTCTCTTATTTTTAGGTATTTAGGATTTGTTGTATTAGGATTCAATTAAAAATCTGCCTCAATAGCCCTAGAAACTGAGAACTCAATCTTTCCATTTGTAAATAACATAGCTGCATCAAGGATCACTAACCCAACTTGAGTATATCTAAAACCATGTGTAAATACACCATTGTTTGTGAGTAAAATCAAGTAATAAACAAGAAGAATTGATGCTATCTACTATAAAAAAAACAGGCTTGAATGGTAGAAAGCTAAATTATTTTCTGTTTCTCTTGCCAGCTGTATAATACGATGAAAATGGTATTTGATATCAGTAAACTATAATTGTTCCCTCTATAAAAGATATAATACCCTATATTTTGATATGTATGACAATGTATGGAAAAAAATCTTCTTTGCCTCCATGGTAGCCAGCTCAGAAGCCATGTCTCATCCATTGCTTTATTATCAGCATCTAGAGGGTCCCTAGAAGGCAGCAAACGTGTCCAAACACTTTCCAGCTTTGCTTATTCCAAAAGACAAGCTGCCTTATCTGAGAAAATTTCAGTCATTCTCCTTCCTGTTCACTCAGGAATCACACTTTAAGGAGAGAATTTTTTATCTCTGGGGGTGGTGGGAAGATGAGAGTTTATTTTGTATCTGGGCCTAAAGTCTACCACTCCGGGTTAGCATTTAATTCTTAGTTCTATCCATCTGTGCCATTTATTTGGATGTAACTTTCTTTTTTTAACCATAGATTGGAATGTTTATGTGGACCAGGCTGCTCTGAAACTAGAGATCCACTTGCTTCCTAAGCGTTTGGATTAAAGGCACGTGCCACTAACTCCAGTTGGGTATAACATTTTATACCTAGATAAAATAGCCCTCTGAGTTCTTGCCTACACTTCCCACGTATCTCTCAGTGTTTGTAGTGAAGCTCTAAGATGCATATTAACTTTCTGATGTCTCATGTTCATAGTCTTTAAGCCAGTTCTGTAGTTTTGTGATAAATGACAAGGAAGTTAAACATTTATAGGATAAATTGAGCATGGGAATGAATTTAAACTCATTCTCACAGAGAGACTATTTGGCCTATTCTTCAAGTTCACAATACATATTTGCAAAGTGTTTTTGTTTCTAGTTACTGATATCATTGTCCCCATCGTCATCGTCTTTCTTGTCTCAGAAGATATGAAGCCATTACTATTGCTAAATAGCAAATAGCCTCAAAACTCAAGTATTTAAAACCACTATCCCTTCCTCCTCAATTCCTGAATCTGCAAGTGACACAAAATCTGGCCAGGCAGACCTATTGATCTTGGCTCATTCTGATCATGTCTTGTTGGATCAGCTCTGCTCTAGGCTGGGTGGGGCTTCTGCAGTTTCCGTAGGGAAGCTTTGCCTCACACATCTCTCATCCCCTCCTGGAACCTTGGTTTCTTCTGGACACATTCTACTCATGGAAAGAGCAGAGATAGATTCAAGGAAGAAAGTCAATCATAGCATGTTTTCTAGCCTACTACTTGCAGCAAATCTGCTAAAACCCTACTAGCCAAAGCAGGTGTTACAATGAGACCCAGTGGATGAGGAGTATTCTCATCTCTTGTTGAAAGTGTGGCATCTCCTATGGGCTTACTGACATACAGAGGGACAGAGAATACAGGTATTGATACACACTGCAGCAGCTTTCAGGCAGCAAGCCTTCTTGGTGTCAGCTAATTTTCCCCTTTTCCTTGAAAGGCAGACCTTCCAAAGTCTCTGTTTTTCTCTGTTTCGGTATCTAAGCATGCAGAACAAACCAGACTAGGCAGAGAAGTGGCTACCCTCACCGGTGACTTCAGCAACAAAGGCTACACTTTGGTCTGCCTCCTAGGGTAAACAGAGAAGGTTGGCAAGCCAGCACTGGTTCACACCTCCTGGCTCTGGCTGCCTCCCCAGCTTCCCCCACCCTAACAGCTTCTTAGAGTATTATCCACTGCGAGAGAAGAGTAATTGAGGGTGTAATTTTTACTGGAAAAAAAAAATTGCTCTGGAAAAAAAAGGAAGAGGAGGAGGAGGAGAAAAAGAAGAAATTATAGAAAATAGACTAAATTCTCTATCTTAGAGTCAGCTATAATGATAAAGACTAAGGCAGAGGCTACAAAGCAGGGCAAGGGGACCTGGCTACCTGAAGACTGGGTAAATTCAAAACTAGAAGAAAACTAAAATAGCTTAAGGGAGGTTGAAGTCGCAACATGTACGAGTCCCTGGGATCAATCTCCAGCTCTGCTGAATGAAAAAATAAATAAAAGGCATGCGTACAAAAATCTCACAGGAAACATGGGAAAGCCACAGGCTGACACTTTCGGAAGTGCTCAAGACAGAAGACTTTGGCAAATGACATTAAGTTTTCAATGAAAACTTTGCAGGGAGATTTCTTTTACACACCCTACCACTTCTGCTGCCAGAACATGCTGGGAGGCTGATCTCTCTCTCTCTCTCTCTCTCTCTCTCTCTCTCTCTCTCTCTCTCTCTCTCTCTCTCACACACACACACACACACAACATGGAATCCAAACACACCAAACAATCTCGGGGAAGCCAGAGAGAAGGGTTTCTGACGCACCTCTGTGACTCTCAGCTTTCTAGTGAGCTGAGAGTGAGCTGAGGGAAGAAGGCAGCTTTTAGGATGACACGGACTCTAACATGCCCTTCTTACGATGATGCAAATGGTGAAGTAATGACAGGTGGCCACCAAAGCCAATGAAGGCCACAAGCCCACATATGAGCCAGGAAGACAGGAGAAACCCTAGCTGCCCAGTGATGACTATACCCATTGGAAAGAGGGGATGTTGGGAAGTTCCTCTCACCCAGTTCTTGCTGTTGCCTCCGTCCCATGTAAAGTGATGGGATGAGACCCCAAGCCCATTCCAGCATCCAGAGGTAATCTGTGTTTTTTCAGGACACAGAATCCCAGCCCATTTGCCCTGGACTCTGAAGGAATGAAATCCACATGACATTTATCTTTGTCCAACTATGTAAGAGCAGAGGCAAGCTGGCACCAGCATTTCAAACCACAATGGAGTTACAGCAGCCGGATCCCTGCAAGTTAAGCATTGCCAGCTTCTCATGACATGCCCTCCAGCAAGTTACTTAATCTCCTTATGCAGGGGTTTCCTCATCTGTAACACGGGGGAAAATGGGGGAGGCTGTTATTACTGGGTGCTGTGGGGATAAGGGAAGATAATGCACTGAGGATTTAGTGGGGGGCTTGGTGCATAAAAGGTTCTCAGTGCTTTGCTGCAATCTGCAAAAGTCGGTCCAGCGACGTGCACATGGCAGGTTTGGGGGCTTTGCTTTTTTCTTTTTTCTTTAAGAGGTGAATACTGTGAGAAGAGAAGGGCTGTTTATAAAGGAAGGATCGTGTTTAAAACAACCACCTTTTCCATCCTGTTGACTTGCTGATGGGAAGTAAGACTTCTGCCTGTAAGAGGAGAAACAGCAGCCTGGGTTGGGGTTTAAGTATAGCTTGGGTTTCTCCTCACTCGTTTTCTTTTGGTTGACTTCTGTTTGTACATTTGGCTGGATTCGTCTTACATATTCTTATCGTGAGCCAGTATATAACATGATTTCTGCATCCATGGTTGCTAGTAAAGTCCTGCTTGTTGAGCTGGATAGTAGTTACATAGCTACCTTTCATCTGTAAAACTTCATCCAGATGCATACTTAGGGTTTGTGCACGTTTCTACATGTATAATATACTTCCATTAAAAAAAAAAAAAAAAAAAAAAAAACAGACACAAATCCTTTGGTTGAAGTTGCACCGAAGACCAATTAAATCTAAATCTTTCGGGGTGGGAACCTGGCTGCCAACAGTTTTGTGAAGCTGCTCAGGTATTGCACGTGCAGCTGAGGTGGAGGAGCCACACCTCTTCCTCGCCTCACCTCGGGCTTAGGTGTCAGAGCTAGCATCTGGGCCCACAGGGATAGCCCAGGGCCAGGACACAGAAGGTTGGGCCTGGGGTTTGTTCAGCAGGTCCAAGGGAGGCACATTGAGGGAGGGGTAAGCATAGGAATCTGGGCTCAGGATCTGACACTGTCACTCACAGCTAACCATTTGGGTGACCTCACAGACTTCAGAATTCTTCCTGTCACCTAGGGCTCAACGCTTATGTTGGCAGAGATGTTCCTTCCACATATCAAAGGTTCCTAAACAAGGCATCGCTTTATAAAGCTGCCAAGTTAAAAGGAGCCTCAAAGGGCAGCAAGCACAGACCCCGCGTGGGTCTGCACCAGGTCCTCCAAGTGTACATTTCGGTGGTTCTCAACATTCCTGATGCCCTATCCCTTTAATACAGTTCCTTTCGGTGACCCCAACCATAAATCTGTTTTGTTTTGCTATTTCATAACTGTACTTTTGCTACTGTTATGAATCACAATGCAAAGATGTGTGTTTTCCAGTGGTCTTATGCCACCCTGTGAAAGGGTCTTTTGGGCTGTGGGTGGGTCTCGACCCACAGGTTGAGAAGTACTTGTGAGTATTGTATTCTCCAGTGTAGTGTTTTCATGGGATTCCTGAGTGTGCAAAGGAGGATTTTTTGAGTGTGCAAAGGAGGATTCCTGAGTGTGCAAAGGGGTAGATCTCTGTTTCTCGTGCCTTCTCCTGAGCTCTTGTCCTTCTGTTTGCATTGGCCAACCCTGATAAGTTTTCTAATGAAAAACAGAAAGGGGGTAAATGTAGATGGTGGAGCAGGAGGTGGTAAGGAACTTAGAGGAGTAGAGGAAGAGGAAGCACTAACCAAGAAAAAAACGAACCTTATCTTCAATTAAAAAGAAAGAAAGGAGATGGGTGTGGTGGGCACGCCCTTAATCCCAGCACTTGGGAAGCAGAAACAAGTGGGTCTCTGTGAGTCCAAGGCTGGTCCGTGTAGAACAGGACACTCCCCTTCAAAGGGTCAAAGGTCGGGTCTGCCTCTGGTTTTAGGCAGGTTGCTAGACAGTACTCACCCATCCTCACCACTCTAGAGACCCTCTGGCCAGGAGCAGCCACTCGGGTTCAAGCTTCTGCCTCGAACAGCAATGTGTTTGCTGCACATTCCTTGGGCAGTGCTTATCGAAGTGGCCAACTGGCATCTTCTAACAGAAAGCCCTTAAAATTCTCTTGTCTGTACCCTCTGCTTACTCTCACCAGAATCCCAGGAATCCTAGGGAGCCCTGAGAGTAAAACAGCAGCAGTTTAAATGGATTAAGATACATGCTCCTTGGATCTTCACTGGATGACTACAAGTAGAGCCGTTTTTGCCTGCTGCCAGGCAGCTTTCTGTCACTGTGATAAAACGTCTAAGGGAAAGAACTTACATTGGCTTATAGTTTTAGAAGTCCTACAAAGTGACAGATTGCTTTTTTTAGAGTCAAAAACCTTCTTCAAAGAAGAGCTGGCTATCTTTTTAAAACAAGGGCAGGCCACCTCCGTTTCAGTGGTAGAAAGACAGGCTCCTCGAGACGATTGCTTAATTGGTTACACTTGAAAATTTAAATACACCACTAGGCTGAAGTTGAATCCCTATTTAATACCTCATCAGGGATTTGAGGAAAATTTAAAATAAAAATTGAAATTTTGTAAATGAAGAGACAACCCATAACTGCAGTTTCCCTAAGTTAAACCTCTCTCCTCTCTGCAAGGTTCTGGGCCATTTTGCAGGAAGGAGAAAGCCAGTGATATCAAAGGCCACCAAAGTACCCTGAGGTGGGGAAGGGTTGGGACATGCAGACTCAGAGCTAGAAGTCATCCTAAGATGGTAGGACCCTCAGAACATCATCTCAAGATTCTGCAAGTTATTCCTTTGGTCCCTTCAGAGCTTGCTTGAGGATTTTCCTCGGAAATTTAAACATCTTTTAAAATTAAACAAATAAATACACTTTGAGTCACAGTGTTATTCTGTAGCCCTGGCTGACCTGGAACTCACTACATAGATAGCACTGACCAACTCACAGAGATCTTGTCATTGCCTTCTGAGTGCTGGGAGTAAATCCATGTGCTATCATACCCTGACAACATATCTTTTAGGTATGACATCAAAATTACAAGCAACACACACACACACACACACACACACACTCACACACGCACACACACACACTTTTATGTCAAAATTATATCGAACAACCAACAAGGACTTTATTAATAGTAAAAACCTCTTCTCTGCCAAACGATAGTATTAAAAAAAAGAAGAAAAAGAAATAGAACTAGAGGGATAAACTCAGTGGTTAAGAACATGGGTCCATTTTGGGGGCGGAAGAGACGACGGAGACAAAATAAGGAGGGATTACCACTCTGAGTGTGTAGTAAAGTCTTACACCAGATGTAGAACATTCAGCTCCTCTCCAGCATCATGTCTGGACGTCTCCATGCTTCCCACATCATAGCAATGGACTAAGCCTATGAAGCTATAAGCCAGCCCCGATTAAATACTTTCCTTCATAAGACTCTCATGGCCAAGATGTCAAGGTTTCATCTATAGTTTAGAGGACACTGGCTAAACTATTATCCCTATAGCTGGTTTGACTCAGGGTACATGTCTTGTCTGCCGAAATAAAACAATCAACTAGGTCAACATTCTACCACTGAACTAAAAAAAAAAAAACAAAAACAAAAAAAACAAACAAACAAAAAAGAACGTGGGTTTTTCCAAAAGACTTAGGTTCAATTCCCTGTGCCCACACAGTAAGTACCTCATAATTTTCTGTAACTCCATTACTAAATAATCTAATACCCTTTACTGTCCTCCGTGAGTACCAGGAGTGTGCGTGGTACACAGACATGCATGTGGGCCCAAAATGCACATAAAATAAGATGTTAAAATGAAGAGATAATTCACAACTGCCAAGGAGATATTCACAGACTGCATATCTAATAAAGGACGTATAAGCAAATACACAAAGAATTCCAACAGCATAGCAGAGAAGACAACAGATAAACACATGGAGATATGCTCTCCATCACCTGTCAGTGGGAACTTGCAAACCCAAACAGCGGGATAGCATTACACACCCCTTAGGCCAGCAGGAGTCCCAAACACGGACAACCCCAATTGCTGCTAAAGATGTGGAGTGCAGGAATTGTCCTGTTCCAAGGGCAGCAGCACACACTGGTGCAGATGCCTCAGAAGACGATTAGGCAGCTTAGGAAAGTAACTACACGCCTTTCATGTGTGGCCCAACGGTCACTGGCTGGAGGATGTGTCCACACAGAAACACTCACATGGGTATTTGGTAGCATTTTCACTCTTAACTGCTAAACTTGGAAGCAACCAAGGAATGTCCTTTAATATGATGTGTGGATGAGCAAATTGTGATTCATCCATTCAGGGCAATATAATTCAGTGGTAAAAATATGAGCTATACCTAAGGCTGTAAAAGATTTGGAGGAACCATACACATACACACACACACACACACACACACACACACACACACACACACACACACATATATATATATATATATATATATATACTGTCATGTAAAAGAAGTGAATTGGAAAAGAGAATATATATTTTTGACTGCGTGACTTTGATCATGTGTGCAAAAGTAAAACCATAAAAGCAGTAGAAATGGCTGGTGGTAATTAGGGGCCTGGTGCAAGGAAGGGGTTAATAAGTCCAGCACAGGTGACTTATTTTTAGGGCAGTGCAAGTATTCTACATGACATTATAAGGATGAGTAGACATTACATGCTGCCAAAACCTTTAGAACTATGAAACTCCCCGAGAGAAAACTAATAACAACTATAGACTTTAGTTTAGTGATGATATGTCAATATTGGTTCATTAATTGTAACTGAAGTACCAGGATAAGTAATGTAAGGTACCAATCAGGGAACAGCAGAGGCAGGAGGAGGAGGAGGAGGAGGAGGAGGAGGAGGAGGAGGAGGAGGAGGAGGAGGAGGAGGAAGAGGAGGAGGAGGAAGAGGAGGAGGAGGAGGAGGAGGAGGAGGAAGAGGAGGAGGAGGAAGAGGAGGAGGAGGAGAAGGAGGAGGAGGAAGAGGAGAGGATCCCTGTCTTGGTTGCTTATTTTTGCTAAATATAAAATTGATTCATTCAAGAGAAAGGAAAAAAAGAAAGAAAGAAACGCACTCTATTGTTAATGTGCTGCTTAGACCAGTTATCTGTGCTGCTTAGTTAAACAGGAACATATCCTTAGGGCGCCTTTGGGTAGCAAGGAATGGTATTTTGTAGCCAAATATGGGCCAAAAGTTTGAAGGGAGAACAAGCCTTCAAAGCCATCCCTTAACTAAAGTCCAAATAGCAGGGGTAGAAGTGGGCACAATGTGGCCAGGACTCAGGTTCTCTTTTCTAGCTCCAATCATTAAGTATCAGAGGGTAGTTGGGGAGACAGCTTCTTCCTGAAAAATGGACCATATTTGTTTCTTAGTTTGCTCAAATAACCTAATAATCAAATAAATAGTTCGCCCTATAGTCATAACTTATGCCTTTATTCATCTTACCAAGAGGTTTCCGAGGAGCCTTGTGGTTAGCCTTTCTGTCAACAAGAGTTTGCCAACTCGTCCGTGAGAAACCACCTCCCTTGTATGCAGCAGCCCTTCAATAGTCATGGATGTAAGGGATTCTGCGGTCAGAGATGAGATGCGTGGTCTCTGCTTGAGACTAGCAAAATCATACAGCAGCAGGACACAGTGCTAACGGTGAGTATTAGAATCCAAAGGTCTGAGAATCACACTGTAGCTATTCCTACTGGTGCAGGTTTTCAGCTCCAGCCAATCAGGCTGAGGCAGGGAGTACAAGTTCAAGGCCTGCTTGGGCAAGGTAGAGAGACCATACCTCAAAACAGAACAGTAGAAAGCAGGACTAGAGATGCAGCTCAGTGGCATACAGCTTGCCTAGCATGCACGAGGCCCTAAGTTCAGTAACCAGTACCAGGAAACAAAATGAGAGAGGAGGAAGAGAACCACAGGTGGAATCGTTGTCATGGCGAAGGCGTGAGAAGACTCCGGGTCAACTAAGGCAGGATGCTGTTTCATAGTCCTAACATACCTAGCTTTTCTTCTGGGTGAAGCAAAGGATGGGTGTGAGTTCCAGTTCTCTAAGACTCGTGTGACAAATGCCTGCACATTGCTCTCCGGGGCAATTCTCTATGAGGTCGCTGTGCAGTGGAGACACTTACCTCCTCTTGTCCCTTGATGTGGAGCTGTCCCCAGTAATTTTCAACAATGAAGTCGTGAGATTGGCCATTGGAAATGATAGGTCCACTGAGGCAGGAGCAAAGGGAGTTTGAGGCCAGCCCTGGGAGGCAGAGTACTCCAGCCTGTCCCTTACAAGTCCCAGCAGAATCTATTATTTGGTAACAGGAAGCCTACTTGGGATGCTGTTTTGGAAACAGAAACTCCCCGTTCTTTGTTTTTCTTTCTCGACTGCCCTCTGCAGCTATGGCCTGGTTCTTCCCAGGAATTCGTGTGGCAGGTGCTTCTAAATGACTGGCAACTAGGATTCACAGAATGGCTGGGGCTAAAGGGTACCACAGGATACTCTGATACAATCTCTAACCCTTGCCTGACTGAGAAAAATGAGCCCCAGAGAGGTTGGCTGCTCTGTTCAAGAGCACACAGCAGGTTCACTAGCTGAGACTTGAACCCAGGTTGCCCCTGGTTTTTACCCCAAGGGTCTTCCCACTGTGATATGCTCCAACCCCAGCCCTACAACAAGACCCCCATCACCTCTTGCAGAATTTAGCACCCATTTAAAAAAAAAAAAAAAAAAGAAAAAACTTAGAACTAAAACTGTGACTAATTAGAACCGAGTGTTTCTTCACCTTGAAGTCACCAGCCAAAATCCGCCGCTCCATGTCCCAGCGAGCCCAAGGCCTCGTGGGTGACAAGCTCAAAGGAGGATTATTGTCTCAACTCAGTCCTCTGTGTCTAGGTCCCCACAAAATGGAAATGGCTTTACTTGGGGAAGAACAAGAGGACAAGATGAGATAAAAAGGAGGCGCGTTTAGAATGGATGAAAGGAAACCCAGCTTCCCCCCACTGCACACAATTGACCTGGGGAACCCCACTGCAGCAGGATATTAAGATCAATGGCGAAGATTTGTGTTTTAAAAGATTAGACATTTCCCATGCATATCATCAACAGGGATATTCAACAGGATGAAAGTGCAGGGATAAAAGTTCCGGAGCTTCAGTGCCTCAGTTGATCACCAACTGGGCCAGGTAAAAAGAAAAAAAAGGTCTCTGGACCATCTAAGACTTCACAGGGAGGCAGATTTGGGGTATTCCAATTACCACCACTGTGTGACAAAGCACTCCAGGCCAGTATCATAAAACAACATGCATTTAATTACGCCCCAGACACAGCAGCTGAGGGATTTGAAGAGGGTTTAGCAATGACTCTCATCTTTGCTCAACAATATCTGAAGCCTCTACTGGGAAGACTTACCTGGCTGGGGTGATTTGAAATGGGCACTGGAATCTCCCTGGAGCTCCTTTACCCATGTTACCAGAACACCTGACCTGTGATGGCTGGAAGTCTACACTCGCCTAGAACGGTCCACTGTAGTGGCTTCCTCAAGGGAGCCAAAGGAGCAAACCTTCTAGCAGGAGCATTTGCTCCCATTCCCTCTCTCTCTTCCATCCTCTCTTGATCACTTCTAGAAAACTGCTATGAGAACAAGGTAGATGCCACACAGTCATGAATTGTCTATGGAAATCCTACTACATCACTTCTAAAACATTCGAGAGGCAGAAACCAACACACAGGCAGAAGAAACCTGAGCCCCTCTCCTTCCTCCCTATGAAATGACAATATCACACTGTAGAGGCGCAAGGTTGGTGAGACAGTAGAATTTTCTTTTAACTATCTTTGGAAAATATAATTTGCTGGGGATGTGAGACCCCAAAACAAACACACAAATCCAGTGGAGAAAACAGAAAGATGAACAAGAAATCATTTTCCTGTGAAACAAATCACAGGCTGGTTGTGAGCACAATCCCCTCCACATACTTGCCAGAACCCAGGATCCAGGGTGTTTTCTGCTGCTAGGATGAATATACGGCACAGAGAGTTTAATGGGAAGAAAGATGCATTTGTTATGGTCTCGGAGACTGCGGCCCATGGTCAATTGGCTGAGTGATTTCTGAGGTGTGGGAGGCAGAGCATACTGTGCATGGGTGTGGTGAAGCAGAGCCTTTAATCTCAGCCAAGCTAGAAAGCAGAGGGCAAGGCACAGAGATGAAGGGAGGGAGGGAAGCTAGAGAGGGGTGAGAGAGAATGCCCCTGCTAGCAGGTTTGCTCCTTTCGACTTATTCCTTCTGGACCCTCAGACTGTGTCCCAGTGCCAGCCATACTTGATGCAGGTCTTCTCCTTTAGTTACTCCTGTCTGGAGATGCTCTCGTAGGAAGGTGAGGCCTATGTGTTCCTTATCCTGAGTGCGTTGCCATCCAATCAAGAGTAACTATTATAGACAGTATCCATACCCCTCCCCTTCCTTATACAGAAGTAATTATATTCACCTGTTGTTTTCCAACTGGTCTGGAATCTGCATTCACTTATTTGCCTAGATCCCATGCCTGACTAGTACCAAGGATATAAACAGGTGCCCAGCAAATGGTTGGCAGGTCCGAGAAGTAAGATGTTCTTTACAGAGCTGTGGCAGAAGGATTGTGTCTCCATGGGCAGCAACCACTCAGCTTGACAGAAGTGACGTTTAAGGGAGTGACAGCTTTGGAAGGGTGAATGACAGGGTTTTTTTTTTTTTTTTTTTTTTTTTGTGGTTGTTGTTTTGCTGATTTAAACAAGAGAGAAAGAATAAACCCCTATTGCTAAGCCTCCTCCAAAGACTCCCATTAGGCAAGAGTCAGTGGGTACCTTCTCCTCTTGAGGATACAGGCTATGAGAAAGAGCTACAGTGCTCTTGGTTGTTAATGGCTGACAATATGTCTCTGCAGGGTTACAAATGAAGGGATGGGTTATCACATCTAACAAGAGGTCCTGAGTCAGGTCAGCCTTCCTCAGTGTGTCGTCAGCTTAATGCTCTCTGTGTTCAGGAATGTGTGGAGACCAGTGGTTGACACTGCATGTCCTCTATCGATTTCTACTTCAGTTGTTCATTATCTTATTTATTGAGACAAGATCTCCTTGAACTGGAAGCTCACCCAGCTGGCAGCAAGCTACTGAAGCTACCTGTCTATGTGTGTTCTGGGGATCTGAACTTGGTTCCTCACACTTGTGTGGCAAATACCTCGAAGCCATCATTCTATTAGCTTAGCTCTTAAGTGGTTTTAGGATACACACAGGAGGCACACAGCTGCACCGTGTAGACAAATCACTGTCCACGGGAAGAACAAGCATTTCTTTTTCTCAGTAAAACCTTTTCCACAGCCCCTTCATCACTTCCCATTAGATCTCTCCTCTCTTGGCCAAGGGTGAGCCTCCTGTGTGTAAGTAATTCTAATCTTCGCAAGCAGAAAGGCAAGGTGGTCAGGTAGACAATTTTATGTTATAACCCATAGCTTGGATTAGAGCTCCTGCCTTCTCTGAAGTGCATAGTTTATAAAAACTTACAAACCAGAGTTTTACCAGGAAGGAGAAAGGAGAGATGAGTAGTGTTTTAAGCCTGGGAAAATGTAAGGTTCTACTTCCATTTCGGTGCTTGTCCTCTCCCAAGTTCATGTGGAGCTTGCTCTACTACTGAGTGGGATTTTTAAGACACAGTAAGACATTGTTGTAAAGACCCCTCACCCTCTGTGCGTGTGTGTGTGTGTGTATCTCTGTCTCTCTGTGTCTCTCTGTATGTGTCTATCTCTCTGTCTTCTCCTTTCTCTTCTCCTTTTCTCCTTTCTCTTCTTCTCCTTTCTTTTCTCCTTTCTCTTCTTTCTCCTCCTCCTCTTCCTCCTCCTTTCATGATATGAAGGAGCAAGAAATTCCTTACCAGATATACCCTTTCCTTGATCTTTACAGCCTTCACAATGGTAATAAACTCTGGTCATTATGACTTAGCCAGTATTCTGTTTTGGATATAACTCAGTGGTAAAGCATGTGCCTAATATGCAGGAGGCCTTGGATTTCATCCCCAGGAGGAGAGAGAAAAGCTCTCCAGTCTCAGATATTGTTTCAAGGCAACATAAATTGAAGATAGGCCCCAGTTGTTTTATGGATAAAAACAACTGTGTCTAATGCTTTTACATTTTTTTTTTTTTTTGCACATTCTCTTTCTCTCCTTTGTCTTCTACATCCTAGTCAATAAAACAAAGCACAGTATTAGTGAAGAAGTGTTATGCACGGGGTGTGCATATGGATATAGTTTATGAAAAAAACAACACCTTTTGATTAGACCTAAGGGCACCTTAGGTAAACAGGCACTCCATGATGGTCTAGTAATCTCCCACAGCTCAACACAGGCTCTTTCTGCTTCCATGTTCTCTGCTGATTCCTCTCTCTAGAAGAGTGACTCCATCCTATCCTTCTGGTAATCCAGCTGAAGGGGTCAACAAAAGATACTTTCAGACTCACTTGCAGCTAGGGTGTGGGTCTGAAATGCACTGTTATCCAAGAGCCTTCAATGAGATTTGCATCACTGAAATGCAAAGTGAAGCCTTCTGCCATAGCAGGCAAATCATGTTAGGGAGTCCCAACAGAAGACATCTAGCTCATGGTGCTGGACTTGGTATCCCCTTCTGATGGCGAGTCATCAGCTCTGAGGGCGTGGGAAGCAGTTGCAGAAGCAGCAGCCTGGTTTCTGGACTGTGGCTACAGTGATTAGCCCTGAACTCAAAACACCAGGGGTATTGACTTCCAGCTCTCCAGTCCTTCCTTCCCACAGATGCATACACTCCTGCTTGAGTCTTAGTACTATGTCTTTCTCTACTTGAAATACTCAGAGTGGTTTCTATTCCTAACACTAAAGCCTGATGAGTTATATCAATTCATATTCAGCCTTTCAGTGAAGTCTAGGTCTTTCCTTGGCTAACTGCCCCCTCTAAAATCCCATGATGCCCTGCTTTGTCAGACCACAACCGTCTATCTCTATGTTCTTGGCAACAAGTGCTGGGTTCACGGTACATGGAAGTCATTGCTCTCAGTTTTTCGGTTTTTGTTTTTGTTTGTTTGTTTGGGGGTGCAAGGTTAGGATTCTGCGGCCTTGTGTCAGAATCAGCTTTGATGTCAAGACTTAGGTTCTGATCACTGGTAAGTAGTTAGCAAGTATGTAAGAGCCAGAGGATGGAGAAATATGTAGCAAAAGAGGTCTTCTGATCATTTGTGTATGTGAACTCAACTGAGCGGGGTTATCTACATAAGTCCTGTACAAGATTAGGCTGAAAGCATTTCATGTGGAGAGGAGGCCGTGAGAGAAGAAATGAGGAGCAAACATCTATGGTTGATAAATGTATTGAACTGTCAATTAAAAAAAATGAAAGGACAAAGTTCTGAAGTCTAGTGCAAGGAACTCTGCCTCATACCTCATCTGCTACACCCAAATAGTAAGTCGAGTCTAGATTTAAACTGGGTTCTAGATGAGTCTAGAGTCCCCACTTCTCCCCTCTTCTCCCTTCCAAGCTCAAGAAACCACAGAAGAACAGATTCCAAAGAACAAAGGACATTGATAATTGTGGCCCAGCTGTTTTGACCTGGCCCACAGCCAGGCTTGCGATCAACAGGCATGAAACCTCTGGGCTCAGGGAAATCTAAATCAGAAGATATGCAGCTACGTAGCTTGTCTGAACTGCAATTTCTTCACCAATAAATAGGATAGTGATAGCCAATCTTCCAGGATTCTTTGGGGAGAAGAAATTGCATGTGTCTAATGTTAGCATGGCATACACACGGGGAGCTGTTCTCACCCATTGCTATTCCTGGGGTTGTCACCGGTCCTGAATTTGACCACAGTTCCATTGAGTTATGTGTTCCCCTCAGCCCATGCAGACTCGCACGGGAGTAGCCCAGAAGCCTGTATTCTTTGTTTTGATGCTTCCATTTATACAGCGATGTGTATAAAACAGTCTTTCGCAGAGGGTCCATGGGGTTCACGTTAGTAGCTTCGCGGAGAGGGCGGCATAGCTAATATTTTTTCAGTGATTCTTAGCCCTAGATAAAAACAAGAGTCACCTGGAGAATTAATTGAAAAGCCAGCAATCATCAGAAACAAGCAAACAAAGCAAACCTGAACGCAGTATCTACGGCCCTCAATCAGAAATCCCATTCCAAGGGGCCCAAGGTTGAGGGGGTTCTTAAAGGTCCCTGGGTGATTGTAACATGCAGCTGTAAGCTATTGATCAATGTGAGAAAGATTAGTACTCCACAACCTTGTGGGGAGCGAGGGGGAGAGAGCTGCCTTTACTTTTATATAACCTCACTGTGGTATGGGAGGAAAGAGGACGGAGGGGTAGAGTTCGATTACTGGAGTGTGTGTGTGTGTGTGTGTGTGTGTGTGTGTGTGTGTGTGAGAGAGAGAGAGAGAGAGAGAGAGAGAGAGAGAGAGAGAGAGAGAGAGAGAGAGAGATTCATTACCAACCTAGGAAAACAGCTCCTGAGTTCCCCCTGGCTGGTGTCTTGGTGTGTCCTGGGGAGGTGGGGAGAGGCCTGAGCAGTAGGGCTGCAGACACGTGAGGAGCTTGTCTGGAAATACCCGTGAGAGCCAGGTTGGCTGTGGATGGCTTGCTGGTGCCAGCACCTGTGTGCACAGGTGACTGAGGTCACCAGCTGTACGCCCTTTGGTCAGGGCAAGTGACGAGCCCTGCCTTGGCATTCGATTTAGTTTTAAGTGCCAAGATAAATGGTGACAGCTGGACTGTGCTCAGGACTACAGCACAGTCACCCCCAGGAAACTGGGGGAAGCAGGCGGTGGGATGGACCTTAGAAAAAGCTAGGAGCAGTCACCAAAGTCCTTGTGGACTCTTCAGGCACTAAACATGTTTCCCATCCCTTTACCCTACAGAATCTGTGAACTTCTCCGACAGATAAGAATTTCAGACTCTCCTACAGACATGGAAAAGGGCTGGAGTTGGCAGTAAGTTGCCCAAGTGCGCAAGGTGAAGAAGGCCAAGGCCAACACTTGGACTCATACTGTAATTGACGAAGTGGGGTCAAGCTCATATGGTAAGTGCACCTCAGTTGGCGCTCATTCGTTTAGTCTGCAAGGCCGTTGAGTAGACCGTTCAGAGTGTGTCTATTTGACATAACCATTCCCGCCTTAGTTTATCAATATTTGAAACAGTATACAGGGAGTCTGGCAGAGTGGAGACAGGAAGATCCCCCAGAGTTCAAGGTTAGATTTCAGAGGAAAACCCTGCCTCAAAAACAAACAGATAAACAGCCTAAAAAGTAATTGAAAAGTACACAAAGACTACCTGTTTATCCATTCCCTACAGCATTGGGAATAATGCATTGTTAAAAAAAAAAAAAAACATAGACACCATTATTACGGATTCATAGCTATTTCCCCATGATAAAATATAAAATATAATACTTTTAAATGCTAGACATTAAAAAATGAGATAAACATCATTATGCTCCAAATTTTTAACAGTGAATAAGCATATCTTGAACAGCAGTCTACATTGAATTTTATGAATTTGACTATGCAGAAATACTTTTAATATAGCAGTTGTTAGAAGTGTGATGTTTATTTAAGCAGCTTTATGGAAGGACATATGAGCAAAGCAATTGATGACAGTTGGTAGAGTTCCAAATGCTTAAAAATTTTGTCTTTGGAGCTGAGTGTAAGGTGCACACTATTAATCCCAGCCCTTCAAGAGTCAGGCGGTCTACAAAGCAAAGCTCCAGGTTAGCCAGAGCTACACAGTGAAACGCTGGCTCAAAAAACAAAAACCACAAACAAACAGCCCCCCCCCCAAACCAAACAACCAAAAAGACCCAATAAAAACAAGATTTTAAAAATATTTATCTTCGTTTGGACTGATGAGATGGCTCAGCAGGCAAAGGGGCTTGCGGTGCAGACTCACTAGCCTGAGTTTAACCCTGGGAAGCCGGGCAGAAAGAGAGCTCTGACTGACACAGCACCGTGGCATACTCACACCAGGACACACACCCACAGCACGACTAACAAACACGATTACATTTAAAATGTTTGTATGGGCTGATAGAGCATCTATCTCAGTGACTGAGAACCTGCCTAGTATGTGCAAGACCCTAGGTGTAATCACCAGCACAGATACACAATTGGTTCTTTTTTTTTTTTTTTTAATAAGTGTTCTAATTCTTTGCATAATAATTTAAAACTCAGAAGAAAAATTTTGTATTTCGAAAGCATTCTTTTTAAAATTAAGTTTAAATTAAACTATGTATTTATGATGTGTACACGTTTGTGTGTGGGGGTTAGACTCATGTCTGCATGCACGTTTGGAGGCCTTCCTCTTTTGCGTTTTGAGACAGGGTCTCTTCCTGAAACTGGAGCTCACTGCCATCACCGTCTGGGAGGCCAACAGCCTGAATAAACGTCAGCAGTGGGATTCAGCACTTGCAGCTTTTAGTGGGTGTTGGGGTTCTAAACCCAAGCCCTTATGCTTCCGGCCAGGAACTTTACGGTTGAGCCATCTCTCTAGGCCCTAAAGAACTCATAATTGACTGAGTACAAATTGTATATGTTCACAACTACAGCATGCTTCAAAGATATAGCTACATCTCCTGGGATAGTTAATTCAAACTATTTTAGCGTATGTAACACACATTTTCTTTTTCTTTAAAAACAACAACAACAAAAGTTTCATATAGCCCAGGTTGGTCTCCAACTTGATAGCAGGTAAGGATTTGAACTTCTGATCTTCTGGGCTCCACCTCTTGAGTGGTTGGATTATAGCATGAGGACCTTTTGTGTTTGATAGGTAACTAAAAGAGCTACATTTCTAGTCCACACACTTATCTTTGTGTGTTTGCACTAAAAACACTTAAAACCGATTCTTAGTAATTTACAATTGTATCATATTGCTATTAACTGCAACAGTCATGAAGTTGATCGCAGCCCTTTTTGTGGACTGGCTACACCCAATAAACCCAATGAGTTGTTTTGGTGACAGTTTCTGTATCTGATTATTTCAAGCATTAAATGAGGTACTATATATATTAATTATTTAGCAACTGGCCTAAGGTATGTTAAATACTCAGCACACTTAAAAACATCCTTCTGGTTTTAGATTTATCTTTATGTGTATGAGTGTTTGCCTGCATGTATGCATGCGCACGGTGCCCATGAGGTTGGAAGAGAGCACCAGCTCTCCTGGAACTGTACTTACAGATGGTTGTAAGCCTCTCTGTAGGTGCTGGAAACTGAGCCCAGGTCCTCTGCAAGAGCACGAAATGCTCTTAACAGCTGAGCTCCAGCCCCAATCAGTATATCTTAAAATAATCTTTAAAGTGGTATATGTGGGAAAGGAAAAGCTAAAATAATTTTAAAAAGCTAGACACATTTCTTTTGTCACTTTTATTGACTTTTGTTTTGAGACACGAACTGCCAGTGCAGCCCAGGTTGTCCTCAGACTCAGCATTCTCCTGCTGTCCCCCTACAGAGTGTTGGATTTAGATGTCTGAGCCACCACACTCAGTCAGCATTCCCCTCCAATTACTTCTGTTGTTGCTTGGGATCTCCAAGCAAAAGTCAGATTTTTGTTAAGAAGGTAGGCTGACAGAGCAACAGTCTCGTTCTAGGCAGAACCAAGTGAAACAACCCAAGTATTCGGGCCGAATTCCAGCGTGAGTGGTTTACATTCTCCAACTTCCAAATAATTTTTTATTATTAGCCAACACTTGTCCATCGCAGCAACATACACATAAAGGGTAGCAGGCCTCTCTTGGCATGTTGGCAGGCTGGACATACTTTCCACTGCGGGCTCCCTCCTTATCTGACTGGTGCGCTCTAGTTTTTCTTAACCTGGTATGTTTCTAGACCCCGAGGGTTGAGCAGTTACTAAGAACAAAAGAGATTAAATATGAACACACCTTATAGAATTCTAGGGAATAGAGCATGTTTTAAACATTAATAGTTGTGATGTCTGGGAGTAAAGGCGGAGTTTCATTAGCTTCCACAAAGCCTTGTTGATAAACTCAAGTTGGCTTTTCAGCCTGTACAAACGGCACAGAAAACAATATAACACCCAACAGATTTCAGCCAGTGAGGGTAGTTCTTCAAGTACCCCTATGCCCTCCCCTACTTTGAATCCCTCCCACTCCCCTCCCCCCCGCAGGAGCGAAGGAGCAGTCTACAATTTAAAACCTCTTCATAAGCGTGTGAATGAATTTCAAGAATGCTAAACACCTCAGTCTTCCAACCTAATTAGAACTCATAGAAGAGAGGCATCTGTGAGACGTTTAAAACTTGAGTATACTAACCTATCAGGAGAGCGCCACGGTGTGTCCCTACGTTGACTGTGCTTAGCAGGTCTTTCCAAGGTTCCCATTGCACCAGTGCGTCACCCCCCACCCCCTTACCCAGTCCCAACCTCGCCAGAGTGCACAGCAGCCAACCCTGGGGGACCCAGCACCCTGAGCTGTACACTGTCCCCGTCCAAATTTTTTTCTCTGTGGGCGACTTCGGATCTGCCAGGGTTTATAAACCGCAACTGCTAAGGACTAACGTCTCTAGAGACTTACAAAACTGGAAAGTAATTCATTCTTTTGTCACAACAGTATATACGAAAGAGCAAAGCCTGGGAAATACTGGTATGTCCAAGGAAGGGGAGAGTGGTAAAGATTGTGAACTCAGCTATCCAACTTCTGGTTTCAGATTCCAGGTTTGCCCTCAGAGCGCCTACTGTGTGCCAGGAGCTCTCACAGGGAGGAGCCCAAGTTTGTCAACGTCTCTGCTGTCTTGTTAGCTCAGCTGTGTAGGTCAAGTTCTGAGGCGTTCTGGCCCCGGAATGCTACGGTATCCAGATCGCCTATCAAGGTGTAAACGATTAACTAACACGAGGTTGCTCATTAAGTACTAGCGGTCTGTCACCTAGCACAAAGCAGCTTAGAAGGGGGACAGGTGGCACAATTGAATTGACCGTTCATCCCTTTAAACAAGTGCCGGGCCTCGATAAGGACACTTAGCTGGAGAGAGATGGCCTGGTGGGGGCCCTGAAAGCAGGCGTTCAGAGAGCAGAACCTTCAGGAAAGTGAGTACCACCAGCCTGGCGAACCGCCTCCGAGAACTCCAGAAGGACTTGGGGCCAGGTTTCCCGCCCGGGTTCTCAGCGAGGCCTGATTAGCATTGACCCCGCCCTCGTAACTTCCTGGCCCACTATTGGCCCACGCTCTTCCGCTGCCCGCTCCGGGCGGGGCCGCGGGGCGCTCGCAGAGAGGCCAGGACGGCGGGGCGGTGGGCGGGGACCCGGAGAGCGAGCCGTGGGACGGCCCAGCTCCGGGCAGGGCGGGAGGGGGCGGGCCCGGGGCGGGGCCTCCCGGCGGGCATTAGAGGCAGGTGACCCGGGCGGGGCGGGAGAGGGCAGTCAGCCTGCGGCCGAGACTCGTCCGTGGCCGTCGCGCACCGCTCGGAGCTCCCTGGAGGTGGGCGAAAGAGTGCGAGAGCGCGGGGGAGGAGCCGAGCGGGGCGCGTCCGGAGAGCACCGCCACCGCCCCCCGGAGTCCGCTGGAGCGCGGAGCCCCCTGCAGGGGAGGCTGCGAGCGGCTGGCGGGACGCGGCGGCGGGCGCGGACCATGCAGTCCCCGCCCGGCCAGCGCTGGCTGCTCGCTGTGCTGTGAGGTGGCGGGGGTCCTCTCCGGCTGCCGCACCCCTCCGCCTTCCAGATCAAGTGCTGCCCGGCGCCCTTGCCCTTCGTCCCGGCCCCGGGACGCCGGTGGAAGGCACGGCCTGCCCCTGCCTTGCTCTGCCCGAATCATGCAGGGGGCCCCGAAGGAAGAGAAGGCGACTGACCGGCCCGCGCCGCCCGTGGTCGAGGGGCGCCCTGCTCTCTGAGACGCCTTCCACCTGCTGCCATGTGTTGCCGCCACAGGTACCTAGCTTGTCGTTAAACTTTTCCAGCTCTGGCCCGATTCGGAGTCGCGGGACGGAGGAGCCCGGCTGGCTGCAGACATCTGCCGCCCAGCAGGATCCTCAGAGGTGAGAGCCCGCGTCCTCCCAGTTCACCCGGTTCCTCTGCCCCTTTCTCGGGGACTGAGCTCTCTGGCCCCAGGCACAGCCTGCAGGGCCGGGCCAGAAAAGAGAGGCGGGCGCGGGCAGTGGGATGGAGGGGGTGGGGGCGTCTGAAGTTTGGTTCCAGGAGGAGGGGAGGAAAGGAGTTAATCCAGAGATTGGAGCCGGTTTACGGAGACCGAGTGGTTGGCGCTCCTCTAGGAGGAGCGGTTGCGATTTTCTTCTCCCCTACCCTCTCTTTTAAGAGTTCTGTCCTTGGAGTCGGAGCCCTAATCGTCCCTCCAGTCCCATCTGGCGTGGAGTTGAGCGCTGCGGGCGGAGGCAGCGCCTTCCCGAAACAGTTTATCTTCGGACGGATTTCTTTAAGAGAAAAAGAAACCAACAGGTTGCCAGCCCCGGCGTCACACTCAAGACTCGGGAGAGGGAAGCCCTGGCCGCAGATTCGTCGGTCAACGCAGACCCTCTCCGGCAGCGCGGGGCAAAGGGAGGAAGGGCGACGATGGCTCGGACCGACCCGTCCGCGCCGCCCTCTCTTCTGTTGCTGTTGCTGGCGCAGCTGGTGGGCCGGGCAGCGGCCGCCTCCAAGGCCCCGGTGTGCCAGGAAATCACGGTGCCCATGTGCCGCGGCATCGGCTACAACCTGACGCACATGCCCAACCAGTTCAACCATGACACGCAGGACGAGGCAGGCCTGGAGGTGCACCAGTTCTGGCCGCTGGTGGAGATCCACTGCTCACCGGACCTGCGCTTCTTCCTGTGCTCCATGTACACGCCCATCTGCCTGCCTGACTACCACAAGCCGCTACCACCGTGCCGCTCCGTGTGCGAGCGCGCCAAGGCCGGCTGCTCGCCGCTCATGCGCCAGTACGGCTTCGCCTGGCCCGAGCGCATGAGCTGCGACCGCCTCCCTGTGCTGGGCGGCGACGCCGAGGTTCTGTGCATGGATTATAACCGAAGCGAAGCCACCACCGCGTCCCCGAAGTCCTTCCCGGCCAAACCCACGCTCCCAGGACCACCAGGGGCGCCATCTTCCGGAGGCGAGTGCCCCTCGGGAGGCCCATCTGTGTGCACGTGCCGGGAGCCCTTCGTGCCCATCCTGAAGGAGTCACACCCACTCTACAACAAGGTGCGCACCGGCCAAGTGCCCAACTGCGCAGTGCCCTGCTACCAGCCTTCCTTCAGCCCAGATGAGCGCACGTTCGCCACCTTCTGGATTGGCCTGTGGTCCGTGCTATGCTTCGTCTCCACGTCCACCACCGTAGCGACTTTCCTCATTGACATGGAGCGATTCCGCTACCCTGAGCGCCCCATCATCTTCCTGTCTGCGTGCTACCTGTGTGTGTCACTGGGATTCTTGGTGCGCCTGGTTGTGGGCCATGCCAGCGTCGCCTGCAGCCGTGAGCACAGCCACATTCACTATGAGACTACTGGCCCTGCTCTGTGCACGGTAGTCTTCCTCTTAGTCTACTTCTTTGGCATGGCCAGCTCCATCTGGTGGGTCATCCTGTCGCTCACCTGGTTCTTGGCGGCTGGCATGAAGTGGGGCAATGAAGCCATCGCAGGCTACGCACAGTACTTCCACCTCGCTGCCTGGCTCATCCCCAGCGTCAAGTCCATTACGGCTTTGGCACTGAGCTCCGTGGACGGGGACCCAGTGGCTGGCATCTGTTATGTGGGCAACCAAAACCTGAACTCGCTACGAGGTTTTGTCTTGGGCCCACTGGTGCTATACCTGCTGGTGGGCACGCTCTTCCTTCTGGCAGGCTTCGTGTCACTCTTCCGCATCCGGAGCGTCATCAAGCAGGGTGGCACTAAGACGGACAAGCTGGAGAAGCTCATGATCCGCATCGGTATCTTCACTCTGCTCTACACCGTGCCAGCCAGCATCGTGGTGGCCTGCTACCTGTATGAGCAGCACTACCGGGAGAGCTGGGAGGCAGCCCTCACCTGCGCGTGTCCGGGACCGGACGCTGGCCAGCCACGTGCCAAGCCCGAGTACTGGGTGCTCATGCTCAAGTACTTTATGTGCCTGGTGGTGGGCATCACGTCGGGGGTCTGGATCTGGTCCGGCAAGACCCTGGAGTCTTGGCGGCGCTTCACCAGCCGCTGCTGCTGCAGCTCTCGGCGGGGCCACAAGAGCGGTGGCGCTATGGTCGCAGGAGACTATGCAGAGGCCAGCGCCGCGCTTACTGGCAGGACCGGGCCGCCCGGCCCCGCCGCCGCATACCACAAGCAAGTGTCCCTTTCGCATGTATAGAGAGGCCTGGGAGCCGAAAGCCCAGGGACAGTGCTGGACGTTGAAGGGGGCGGTTGTTTCACTTGGTAGCTTTGTGAAGGTCACTTCCGTTTATCTTCTTGGTGCTGATGCCCCCTCCCTGAGCGGCTTGGAGAGAAGGGGACGGTTTCAAGAGATTAGCTGTCCCTAGTCTTCTATCAGGGGGCTCGGCTTGCAGTGCAGTGGGTTAAGTGTACTCTAGTTTGCAATTCTTACTGCTTTCTTTAGTAGAAGTACCTTGTTTTTAATTTATATGTATTTTTAAGTTTTACATTTGTTGCATTTTGGCAACAAAATTTACCTTTGCTTTGGGGGCTTCATAATCCTCAAGCAGGCAGTGTAATGAGGTTATCGTTGGTTCAGGTTTTTTTGGACTGTGTGGTCTAAATTAGGAAAATATATTTCCTATATGTGTCTGGTTTTGTTTTTGTTTTGTTTTGTTTTATATAAATGTGAACAGTGAAAGGCTGCTGTGACTGGGAAGGTGTGGAGTGTTCTTTTTTAGGGAGTTTCTTCTTACAGTGCTTAAAATGTCCAGGACACGTAGAGGCCAGAGGCCATCTGCTCCTTCTGTGTCTAGCCTCCTCAAGTTCTTTCCGGGAGTAGAGTATGATGTGGTTAGGACCGTACCCGAATGACAAAGTTAGGGAGCTAGGAATTTGCTCAGCAAGCCTTGGGCTCTCTGCTGACAGGTTGCCATCACCCTCATCCCTAAAAGAGCCAGCCGTCCTGCGTGTCTTGAATAAGTTAGAGGAGGGATTATAGAGTGGACGTAAACATTTGCCATAGAGCCTGAGGGATGGGGACTGGCTGAAAGTGAGTTCTGAACTGGTGAGAAGGTAAGCTTTGTGCCAGAGAGGGGGTGGGTGGTTCTTAACAAGCTCCAGTGATTTCTCCCCCCCCCCCCCCTTTAGAACTAAAAAAAAAAATGTGAGCTACAAATTTCAGTAAAAGTAAATCCATTCTCTTTTTTCTGGAAGCAGTTAGGAATCCTTGCTAAAGGGGGCTCTCTTTTTAGATTACCGGACAAAAAACGGATATGCTTCCAGTAATTAAAGTAAATTCCCAGTGCTTCGTATCTGCGCCTCCCAGCCCACCTCCTTTATCATGTTAAACAGTCTTTCTTGCTTTTCTTATTCCTCCGGGTGGAGAGCGGTGATTAGAAGCCACACCCACCCACCGAAGTGCTGAGACTGGGGGAGGGAGGCTAGTTACCTGGGAACAAACATTGGCTGTGTGTGTGTGTGGGGGGGGCGGCGAGGACAAGTCCTGAACTCTCAAGTTTAAAGCAGCTACACCGTGCCCTAGTAGTCTGAAAACAAACAAGACTCTGAACGTAAGTTTTGGAATATGGGGACGTCTACTGCAGGGCAGACCTGGTTTCTTTTTCCTGCTCTTTTGAGAAAGCCTGTGTAGTGATGGACAGCCCCCTCACACAGTTTCCCTGCCATTAGAAGCCTCTGTTTGCTTTCCTAATCTGTTTAACTATTCATTCACTAAGAGTGTGGGGCCATTACTGGGAACAAAATGGCAGGGCACCAGCCAGCGAGTGCCAGTGACCAAAGCAGAGCAAGGACTGAATATAGGGGGCTAAAATGACCAAGCGACTGAAACTTGACAAAGCTTCTCTAGAAAAACAGCTGGAGTTGAGGCATCCTGATTTTCATTTTCAGCAGCTGGGGGGGGGGGGGGGGAGCAAGGGTTAAGCCTGAACCAGCTTTCTGTCCCAGGTACTGAATGGAGAGATGCTGTGTAGTTTCCATTGGGAATTTTAGCACTCAGAGGTTGTTCCCATTGGTAAAATACCCTGCCCTTGCTCTCACTAGAGTCAGAATTAAAATTTCAGTGGCTTCCACAAGACCTTGTACACCTAGATGCAGAACTCTGAATGTCTTATTCTAACTTATTCTGAAGCCCCTCCCGGGAACCCCAATACCTGCTCTGCTCAGCACCACTTCTGTGTTTCAAATGAGGTCCTTTTCTTATCACCTTGACCTTTTGCCTTGTTTAGCATAGTCTTCCCAGAATCCACTGCACATCCTCCATCCCCCTCACCCCGTCAGCTGTGCATAGTTTGGGGTCCTTCCCTCCTCACAAAGAAAATTGAAATTGTGGCAGAATCTAGAAAAGATGGACAATGTGTCTGAAAGTTGTGGAATGAAGCAAATGATATTATTTTTTTTAGAATGATTATTTTTTTCCATCTAAGCAACATGCTAAAAAAAAAAAAAAAAAAAAGAACGATTATTATCCTTCAGAGATACGAAAGTTGCAATGGGTTTGATGCCACAGAGGGTACTGTGTGGGGAATGCCTTTGGAAGGAGCTTCGGAAGCCTCTTGTTTTCTGTTCTGGGTTTGTGCTCCTCTTTCCTCTCCCTCTCCCTTACCCTTAAGGGAGACAAAGAAAGCACACCTGCTTCCCTGAAGCCAACCAGAGTTTCTGGCCAGCCCTAGGGGAGGGAAGAGGGAAGCTGTCTTTGGATGGCTGCCTTGTCTTCCCACCACGCAGTTTCCTTCACTTTGCATATCTGTACGGATAAGAATAACAAGATACGAAAAGCAAGCGGTGGGGTAGCTCAGCCACTGCTGTACTGCCCGGTTTGTGTAGCTGGGAGGACTTGGGGGGTGCTTTCAGGTCCAGGGCTCATGCCTTTGGCCACCTCATTCACCTCCTCAAGTTTTGGGATGCTTCACAGATGAGAGGGTGAGGATTTACATAGTCTAAAGGAAGAAACAGGACCTCAATGGCCAGATATTAGGAAGGTTCAGGGTTTGTTTAGGTTTTTTTTTTTTTTTTAATTTAACTTTATATTATTTCCCTCCTCCTCACATTTTGAAGTTGTCTAAGTTGGATGAAAACATTTTTTTTCTTGGTGCCTTATTGGTTTATTCCTGCAATCCTTTTGTCAGTTTCCTGTGATCATTACCAGTGACCAGGGCCTCTGTGTGTGTGTGTGTCTGTGTCTGTACTCGGGTGCTCTTGTGCGCATGTACAAGCTTAAATAATGTGCTGATGGCACTGGTTCTGAGTTGGTATTCATTAGGCTGTTCCCTCCTGGGCCGGGGCAGCACTAACCTTGACACCGGCTGCCAGGAGAAAACATCATGGATCATACACTGAACCTTAATAACACCATCCATGACCTGCCCCGGGAGTGTAGAGTGGGAACCCCAGAGCTAGGGAGCACAGTTGTATGTTTTAATGAACTGCTACCCCTGCTAAGGAGGCAGCTTTCACTTTTGTGCTCTACAGAAAGACCAAGGGGGGTACGAGGGACAAAGCTTTGAATAAGTGCTTTCTAACACTGGCAAACTGGACGGAACACATCACAAATCTAGGCAGGTGTGAGGAGGGACTGTGGCTAAGAATTGCCTGCTCCCTCTCTGTGTCCTTTCTTGTCTCCAAAGTCCAATCAAGTGATCCTGGGAAAGAAACAGCCTGGCTTGGGGAAGAACAGCTCAGAAAGAAAACCTAACAGGACATTAAAGAAGGGCGAAGGGCAGGGAGGACAGAACTAACTAACCTATTTCAGATTCTCAGAGCCTTGTGGTAAGCTGGTAACAATTGCAGGATTTATTTCATCCAGGATAATGTCTGTCTGTGGTGTATCATTTAAAGAGAATATTAAGTCATGTTGTTACAAACTATGTATAGTATGTTTTGTGGGTGTGTATATACGTAATATATATTATATACATATATATATATATATGAGAGAGAGAGATTTAGTGACTTTTGATACGGGTTGGTGCAGGTGAATTTATTACTGAGCCAAATGAGGGCATTCAGTGCTGTGTATGATTTGCATACTTGTATAGTGCCTGTCCCATGCAGTGAGAATCCTCAACACCATGCCAAACCCAGCACTCACAACTCAGAGCCAGCAATATCTTATTTCTAGACAATCAGCTTGAATCTATAGATGACAACTGGCAAATGATTATAATTCTGAATCCATAACACTCGCAAAAGGAAACCCAGAGTACCTTGAAGAGACGTTTGGTTTGGTTTGGTGCCTGGGAGTCAGTACAACGGCAATTGTATGTGGTTATGTTAGTCTCAAGATCCTTAACTTGTTGACCTTATTATTTTGGAGATTTTTTTTTTTTTGTATTATATTTGTGGGAAGGTAAAATAATGGTTTAAGATTTTTTATCAAATATGGAGATTAGTTATTTATGAAAAACAAAGAAATGTCTATTTTTGTTTCTTTGTTCCCAATTAATGTAGATAACTTTTTAAAAATGCATTAAAAGCAACGGTGAAGAAAATATACTGATGGCGTCCAGTCTTTCTCTCCTGTTTGTGGAGAAATGCTTTGGTTTCCGAGAGTGACGGTGATGAAGCAGACTTCAGCAGGTCACCGCGTGTCTCAGGTGCCCTTAAAGTCTAAGCAACTGAATTTTCATCAGAAAAATCGATCAAACTCCAACTGCAAGGACAAGTAGCTGTGACAGTTTCCTCTTCTCCGCTCCCTTGGCTTCCTCCTGCCCATGCTGGGCTTTCTTCTGTATTCACTTGAAGTAAAGGGAACTCCATGGCAGATCAGGGTTGTGTCCCAATTATGTTTTGTTTGACGGGTACGTGTGCGTGGTGCATGTTCTGTGTATCTAGTTGGGGGGCAGGAACTCCCAGCATGGCTTGGAGAATGGCTGTGTGTATGGAGTGAGGACACAGGCTGATGGTTCGAATCCCAGCTCTGCTCTTTGTGGGCCCTGATACACTCTACCTGTTAGTCTTTCAGATTTACCATGTGAGGAGAGAAGAGCAGTACATTTGGTGGGCTGAGTTATTTGAATGGTTAAATTCAGAAGACTGTAATAGAAGGCCAGGGTCCTCAGCTGTTCCTGGTGTGGGTGAAGAGGACCGGAGAGGAGGCTCTCACAGGGTGTCTGATGAGAATCAGTTGGGGCTCTGCCTGAGCTCTGCAGATTTACTTGGCCTGGGGACTTTACTGGGTTTTTCTTTCTTTCTTTCTTTTTTTTTTTTTTAATAAAAAGGTATTTAAATTTGGAAAAATTTCTCCCCATTAAAAAAAAAAATTGCCTGGATAATTAAGAGTTCTTGTTTTCCCCTTGCCCATTTGCCCTAATGTGAATAATCTTTTGTTTTGTTGTTTTGAGACAGGGTCTCTGTAGCTCTCTGTAACTTTACCTAATTTAGAACAATGGCCTCGAACTCAGATCCACCAGCCTCTGCCTCTGGAGTGCTGGGGGATCAAAGGTGTGTTAAAGTCTTAACCATGTTACAACGAAAAAGTCAGTGGGGAGTCTAGACTTCAGATTCCCCACTAATATTCCGGGATCCAGAGTCCATTGCACTTGGAGAAAGCTCGTCATTCGTGGAGGACAGCTGTTGGGGGGTGACCCTATCTTGAGAAATAGTGGGACATTTAAAGGATTGCACTGAGTCAAGTAGTGGAATCACTAAAAACGGTTGATCTGGAAGCCGTCATTCTGGTGAACGTGGGTGGGCTGGCGCAGGCGAGCGAAAGAGCCAGTTTGCCTGTAAGCCTGCCTTTTCAGTGGAGGGCTTTTATACAGTAACTAGCATGAGGAGTGTTGGGCATTAGTCAAAAAGCTTACAGGCAACAAACCTGGGACAAACCTGGGATGGTCTACTGCAACAGGCCTTCCAGGCCTTGAGCCCCGAGGACTGGGTGGGTGGGGGAATGGAGGCACACTGAATGCCAGCCTCTGAAGGAATTAGTTCTGCTAAACACTAACCATTGGGATTTCAGTGGTTTGTAGACTTGAAGGGTAAGAAGCAGCAGGGTTGTTTTTAAGTGATCATACTCACCTGAGTGTCCTTCGAAGTCCTCAGGAACATTGTACTTGGTATCTTGCTATAGCTCTTAAATTCTGGGACTACCCCTGAATTTCTTTGATCACACTGAAACTGCCCAGTTTTTACAGCAGTTCTGAGGTTGGGTGTTTTTAAGACGTTTAAAGATCATCTGAACTTAAAAAAAAAAAATGTCAACTTTTCACTGGATTTAGGGTTCCTCTTTTACACAATGTAAGGGCCCCAGTTGTCATTCCTGCACACTTAAGATTTCCAACCACAGGATGGGATTCCTAAAATTTTATTTCAAAGCAAGAATATGTTCTCTTACTGGCAAACCTACTTAAAATGGTGGAGTGAAAAGAGCCCACAAAACCTGTGTTCTCCTTTGTGACATTTGCTGGCAGAGCCGGAACTCCAGGGAGGTTAAGTGACTGGTAGTTAGACTAGAAGTAATCCTATGCTGGATTTAAAGTGCTGAATGCTTGGCTCACAGTATGCACAGAAACCAGTCCTATACCTGGGGATGTTTCTCCTGTTGAGAGCTTTCTTTCCAAATACTACCATTAAGAACGCAGCTTCTGGGGCTGGAGGGATGGTTCAGTGGTTAAGAGCACTGACTGCTCTTCCAGAGGTCCTGAGTTCAATTCCCAGCAACCACATGGTGGCTCACAACCATCTGTAATGGGATCCGATGCCTTCTTCTGGTGTGTCTGAAGACAGCTACAGTGTACCTACATACATGAAATAAACAAGTAGATGTAAACAAATCTACACAGCTTCTGGGTGAAGGGTCAGGCAGGCAAACCAGTCATTTTAAGGATGGCAGCTGAGTTGTGAAAGGTTTTAGCTAGCCTGCATAGTTTATGAAAACACTGCCTAACCTGATACCTTTGTTAAGACCAACAGACATCTTTGAAGCAGGGAACACTGTATTTAGGGATATAAGAAACTAAGCTGAGCTGCCATAAAACCGAAAGTCTATGCTGTTGAATTAAAACAAAACAGGACACGTGAAAGGGTGTCTAAGTTGGAACCCAGTGAACAGGGAATTACTGAGCAGCCGCCACTTTTTAACCTGCAAAAATAAAAATGGCAGTTATACTGGGATCAAACATGCACTTCAGATTTTTGTCCTTTTTGTACAATGAAAGTCACACATTAGAACTCCAAGGTCAGTGTGGTGGCACAGGCCTTTAATCTCAGCACTCTGGAGGCCAAGGCCAGCCTGGTCTACTTAGTTCCAGGCTAGTCAAACCTGCAGCGTGGGATACCGTCTCAAAACATAAATACAAATTTTAAAAAGTTAAATTCTAAGTTAGATGTTAAAAACAAAAACCAAACAGACCACTACCCACCCACCCTCTAAAACACAAAATCAAAAATTGACGAGTCTAGGCAGATGTTTGTAGTCTTTTGAAGGTACAGAACCCGGAGATCTAATTAGCACCCTGCTGGTGACTTGGTTCCCATGCCTCATTTTCAGAGACCTACCCATGTTGAGTGGCATTTACATTCTCAGTTAATCCAATTTCCCCTTCATCAAAAATGACTCATATCCTAGTATCAGGATCAAGGAAAGAAAAACAGTTCAGTGATGTTCAAGAAGCCAACTTATCCAAAGTGGCAGATTCTTGTCCCCAGTTCCTCCTACAGGCCATGCACATCTGTCAGTCAGCGGTTCTACATATACGATGTAAACCCTTTTAAAGTTAACTAGTGTGCATGTGTGTTTGTGCCTGAGGTCAGAAGCACGCCAGACGTCCTGGATATGGAGTTACAGGCAGCCATTAGGTGCTTGATGTAGGTACTAGGAATTGATCTCAGGTTCCCTGCATGAGCAACACATGCTCTTAATGGTTTAGTCATCTTTCTAGCTGCAAGGTACACACTTTCCCTTCCTAAATTGTCAGTTTAATTATACACTGTCAAGAACAAAGCAATCCATCGTCAAAAGTCTAAGTTTACATATTGGAAACGTAAATAAATGTGTAATGTGCAGGGTTTAGTGACAACTGCTGAAGCTGAGTGGCTCTTACTTCAGGAAACTCACTGAAGAGAAGAGTTGGGAGTGTATTCAAGATTTCCAGACCTGCCTATGATACAAAATTAAGGCCCCACCTCAAAACAACCCTTAGGCTGGCTGGGTTTATTCTCACCGGAAATACAAACCAAAGCACGTTAAGCTTCATGCTACATGTTTTAAGCAACACCAATTCAAATCCCCCTAGTTCTGTTTGACTCCCTGGAACATGTTCTAATTTGATTCCATTCTAGCCACTTTTCTTTGGTATTACAGCTATAATTTCATCTTCTACTGTGATTATTCCTGATTCACAATGATGGACTGACTACTCAAATGAGCTATCTACTTAATGCACGACATCAGTAAATACTGTGGCTAGACAGACTCTCAGTATGATACATTATCTTCAGGCAGAACGCATTCCTAAGCCAGTGTTTCCCAACCTGTGGGATGGGATCCTTGTTGTGAACAACCTTTTCACAGAGGTTATATATCAGGTATCACGGCTATCAGATATTTTCATTACAATTCATACATTTGTAAATTTAGTCATGAAGTAGCAACAAAAATAACCTGATGGTCAAGGGTCAGCACAACATGAGGAACTGTATTAAAGGGTCTCAGCATTAGGAAGGCTGAGGACCACAATTACTACCCCTCAACTAGTGGCTTGGTTAATATGTAAAAGCTTTAACAACTAAAGCAAACACAAGTTCTAGAGAGAAATAATGCCCCGTGGACAGAAGTGGTACAAACACACTAGCCATATCTTAATTAAAATAGAATTTATTAGCTTTTCTTTTAATATAAACATGATAAAGAAAAACCACGTTAAGTTGTAGCATTCTTTTCAAAATAAAACTGCAATCAATCCTTGAACCTCTAAGCTCTGAACTCCATAAACAGTGTTTTTGAGGTGGTAGATTGTAATATTTCAAACATCCTTCCGTAACACTTATGTCTGTCCTTTAACGACGATGAGCATGACAGCACTTCCGAGCGTGCGAAGCATCGCAGCCTCAGGAGAAAGTATTCGTGGCCCACAAACGTCTTGTTTACAGGTAAGATTCCCAAGGTTAGATGTGAGAAGAAATAGAATGCACAGTTGTAGGATGCAAATCTTTTATTATTCCAGATTTAGCTGCTGCTGCTGCCGCCGCCATCATTTTCCCAGTCTTTGCTCCTTGCCGTTTAAAGCCTGTGCTTAGGGCTGCAAGGGTGCAGTTGAAGAGGGAAACCTGCACCCGGGGTAGCATGCAGGATATTTTTTTAATTGCTCATTTCACCTGCTGTTTGAGGATCTGATTTCTTTTGATTTGTTACATGCGAGTTAACACCGCTTCTCACAGCCTCCCTTAACTGAGTGTAAAGACACTTAGGTGATCAAAGCATTCAGAGCCTGGCCTGGCAATGCACTACTTGAAAACAGGAGAGCGTCCATGGACAGACATGGCAGCTCCCAAATCTCAATGCAGTCGTAAGCTCTAATGCCTTGTACAATTGTAAATGCTACAAAACTAATGAAACATTATTTAAAAGTTTTAAGTTACCTTTCTTTTCAACTTAATTCACCAAATTTGGAATATTCTGGGTCTATGTTTACAATCTTTGAGAAACAAAAAAAATTTAAATTAGCTTAATTATTTCAAATTGTTAGAACTTTCAGATGATGTTCTGTGAAAGTTTGTGGCTATTACGATTCTGTTTCGTGTCCCCAGAAAGCCCACAGAACAGTAAGTGTGAAGCAATCGCTAATTTGGGGGACCCCTTGTACTTTTTCCTATTTGATCATGATCACTGAATTGCTATGTTGTTTGGCATTATGAAAACATCTGAGAGAAGAAATCAGAGAAGCACCATCATAGTTCACAGGAAATGCAGCGTGGACACACAGAAGCAGTCCGCAGATACTTTCTCTTTATGGCTCCAAACACACCAAAATGCTAGCAAGCAGCGCTTGCAAACAACAAGAATGGTGGGTGAATGTTTCCGAGCAGCTTTCTGGTAATTTAAAATGATTGCCAGTGATGACTAGCAGCTCTGACGATACAGTGGGAGAACCTTTAATACCTAATGATGCTACAATCTGCTCCTAGGTGGTTTCATGAGTGTTAAGAATCCCATGTTCAGGGCTGAGGAGTGTAGCTCAGTGGTCAAATGCTCACCAAGCACATGCTAGGTCTTCAGTTTGATTCCCAGCACCACAAAAATGGGGAAGGAGTCTCATGTTTAATGGTAATACTGAAATGCATCAATTCTAAAAGCTTATGCAGCAGTTGGCTGGGGCAGAGGCAAGAAAAACGAGAAAAACCAAAGTTATATGGTTAGTGTCTTTAAAGTCTAAAAGTTTGAGCCAGGCATGGTAATCCCAGCATTTGGGAGGTAGAGGCAGGAAGATAGGAGTTAAAGGATAGCCTCAATCATATACTAAGTTTGAGGCCAGCCCAGGCTATGTAAGACCCTGTCTCAAACAAAAGTCTAAAAATGGAAACAATGTAAAAACCCCACATATTTCACAGCTGTCGGCCTACATGGTAAGCACTATCTGTGTGGTCAGCGCTGTGCTGTGGAGTGGTTTCTGTAACTGTTTACATTACAAAGGACAGAGAGCTGTTGCTTTGACAAGGTCCCATTCTTTCCTATGCAGTCAGCAGCCACTGTCCAGAGTCTCTTGAATCTGAGGTCTTCCCATTCTGTGGAGTCCCACCTCTGCTGGTCTCTGATCAGGAGAGGTGCTGTTTCTCCAGTCTGTCAGAGGAGTTCCTGGTGTTCTCACTCCTCGAATCTCTCCTTTAAGAGAGGATGGCATTAGAGCGCTGAATACCAATGAAGTTATCAGCGCTTAAAGATCTTTTCATAGCAGCTCTACACAAGTCTTTGTATTTGTCTTCACACAATCTTGAAATGGCCTAGGAAAGAAAATCGAACAGAGAGGTTTTAAAAAGGAATTCGACTTTAACAAAAACAAAATAAAAAGCAACACAAACTATTCCACAGAGCAGGTGGGAACCTACTGGTGTACTAAGCCATCCTTTAGATTCTAAACAAATGCAGCCACACGAGTTATCTGAAGATGAAGGTACTGTTTTGGGAATGGCACTTCCTGCTAACTGACTGACCTTTCCAGGGTCATGACTCAACGCCTATTAAAGGAAAACTTTACTGGAGAGATAGCCCTGTAAGTGCTGGCTGTGCATGCAGAACTTGAATTTGCATTCCCTGGCATGCATGTAAGGGGCCAGCACAGCGGCATATTGCCTGTTTTTCCCAGTGCTACCAAGTGGTGAAAGCAGCTCAGGACCTCAATGGCCAGTCTAGCAACCTAGTGAGCTCCAGATTCAATGAGAGACCTTATTTTAAAATGTGAATGAAGTGATTCAGGAAGACACCTATGCCAACTTCAGATACATGTACCACACACACACTTCTCAGAGATGTAGATGTTGTGACAGGTTTTTACATCATTATCATGTTACTTGTGTAACTAAACATGAGCACACACCTGTGCAAAAACAATTAGTACTTACTCATTCTCATTGGTCTAACAACAAGATTAACAAGGCGAAAAAATGCTATACTCAAGGCAGGAGTCTAATGACTGAAGCATTTAAAGTTGCTATTTCACTAGCACTTAATAGTAGAAAAACATTCTAAATTATCAAGGACTATGTGAATCAATGTGACTTATTTACTAGTTTTTATTATTACTAATTTAAATTTACTAAAAATTTTAGGCCATAAATATTATTTTGCCTTATATAAGTTACCAATTTCATGTTTAAAACATTTTTATTTATGACTATAGTAGGGAGGAGGGGGAGGACTACTCATGAACATCTGAAGGTACTTGATCCCTCAGAGCTGGAGTTACACACTGGATGTAGCTCCAGTTACACGCACTGGATGTGACTGCTGGTATTTGAATTCAGATCCTCTAGAAGAGTAGAAAGCACTCTTCAATCTCTGAGCCAGCTCTCTGGCCCCCATCACCACTCTTAACATAGGTCTCAGTTTAGCCCCTAATGCTGTCTAATATAGTCATGGCATCTAAACTCTGACAAACTGTCGACTGAGTCAACTGCAGCAGAGTTGTGATTAAGGATATTATTTCAAGAAGTTTCAAGATATTATGGGAATACAGAGCTTCAATACAGAACTATTATTTTTATTTTATGTGCATTGATATTTTGCCCGCATGTATGTCTGTGTGAGAATGTCAGATCTTGGAATTAAAAGACAATTGTGAGCTGCCATGTGGTACTGGGAATTGAACCTGGGTCCTATGGAAGTGCATTCAGTACTCTTAACTGGTGAGCCATCTCTCCAACCCATCAATAGGGAAACTATTAAAACTATATAACATTTGATTTAAATGACTCTGAATTATGATCAGAGGAGGCATTATTTCCCCCTCTATATAATGTAGATACTTGTAGGAACCACAAAAGACCCAGAAAATCTGATGCAAAGAGATAATAACCTCTTCAATGTGTAGTTTAAAGGTTTCTATTGTCTTCACAGATGTTGGCCAGGTGGCTGGCAGAAAACCCCACTTACTGAATGCAGCCTTACCTCTAGGTTTTGAGCTCTTTCTTTGCTGAGAGGAGCAAACAGAAAATTCAGGTTGTTGTCATCTGCTAAGGAGCGAAGGTCAAAGTAGTATTTGGCATAAACACTGGCAGGAACATTAATATTAAACTGGAGTAGCTCCAAGAAATGCCTTTCCATCTCATTCCTGGAGGAGGAGAAACATATCAAAACTCACATAGGGACAATTTTAGTCAACTGGGCTAGCTTTAAAAGAATCATTCAGATCTCTGAGAATAGCTCTAAATCCTATTTTGGAACAAGTGAAGGCTCCCCAGCTGGATTAATATACTAATGCTCAGACAAGGTCCACTATTCGTGGTCCTTTCTACATCCCAGTGCTCTGAGCTTGGGTGAAAGGGAAAAGGTTCCAGCCCTCTCATGCGCTCGTGTTGCTGACTTGCAGGCTCTTTCTTTAGAGTTCCATTAGTGCAGCTGTACGATTCATGCTCCATGCTCACTCACAAGGCCTGCTATAGTGAGCAGATGAAAGGAATGATGTATGCTGTTTATTAGCTCTGAAGAACTTGCAGACATTTTCACCGGGCTGATAACAGGAAGGGGCTTATTGAAGTAGAGAAGCGCCAACAAAAGGAGTGGGCACATCACCACGGCAACAAATGGATCCATCGAGAGCTTCGCTATTATCTCTGAGGGGGAAAAACTCTTGAGGCAACAAGGATTCATCTCAAATAAATAAATAAATAAATAAATAAGCTACACTGGATGGGAAAGAAAATCCCTTCCCCCTGCCCCGGCACAGGAGGCTATGTCAAAGGGCATAAACCATGCTTCTGCTCACCTTAATATTGCACTAAGGTAACAAACTGCTATATGACCACCAAGATACTCATTTTAAATTTTGGAAAGCAAAGAGATCAAAGAGATGTCCTGGCTACACTAAACCCACTTTGGTATACTACATCTAGTAAAGCACTGGACCAGGGAGTAAATCCCCAAGCACTGGCTGCCCTAGCTGGGACACAGGAGAAAGCTTACTGAAGTAGGAATTGTGGACAGGGCTGAAAGCGGCTCTGGGGCTGTGACCTTGCTGAAGGCTTAATAAACATTACAACTTAAAAGAGTACACCTGACCAGTCACAAGCCTCTCTAGAAATTACAGAGAAATTATAAATACTCAAGCAAAAATGACCGAGGCTTAGTTCAGAACATACTTAATTTCTTGATTCTAAGTTTTATTTACTTATTTATTTATTTTTGCTAGGTGCCTTAAAAAGTATCTGACATTCTGTATGGAAAGTAGAAAATGTGGCTTTCTCATTTGCTGAAAGTGAAGCTAAACAGCCTACTTCCAAAATTAATTTCCTGTTCATATGGCAATAAGCCTATAGAAATGTAAATCAGATAATGTTTTGATAATCAGGTAATCAAGACTTAATTTGCTACTGGAACAAACATACTTCACTATCCCTTTTCTAGTTCTCTACTAATACATTTTAACTGTGTTAAAATACAGTCCTTTACAGGATTAGCATGTCTATTAATAGAGGTTTAATCACTGAAGAAAAAAGCATTATGCCAAAAGAATGTGCACCTTCTGTTTTTTTTTTTCACATGTCTGAATGACGTACCATTTTTATAGGCATAGCACATTTTCTGAGCAGCAGCTGCTTAGTTAACTTATTCTTCTGAACAGAAATACATTATAAGAAAACACATACATGGTGGAAAGTTTTAAGAAAAATATGATAGACACATTTCTAACAACAGCAGGGGAAATACAAATGTGTATTAACCTTGTTGTCATGCTCTTTGGTTGGCAGAGATCATAAACAAAAGGTGACTGTCAGGAACACGGCTCCTGGTGTTTCTCTGTTCATAACAAAAGGGTTGTGAGTACCAGAGCCTCAGCCCTGCCACCACTGCCCTTGCAGTGGGTTCATGTGTGGGAAATCTAAACATTTTTATGAATCTTTTCTGATCTTACAACTACAACGAGAGCCCCTGGCTTGAAGACATTTTCAGCTATTACATGCGGTATGATTATTTTCAGCTGTCATACGCTGCTTTTTTTCCAGGAGCCAATCTGTAGAGGACTGACACAGCGACCGGTCACTCTGGCCTCTGTAACTCACAAGTGTCTATTTATTTCAGATTCTTTTGTTGTCATATCCTTTGCTAAGATTGCTACCAGTGCAGCAACCACTTATGTAAGAAGCATTTTCACCAAACACTCCAGTTGTTGTAACCAGTCTCTTAGTTACTTTAGTTATAAGCAGTTTGGTAATTTTGACTGACAGTCCTAACTACAGAAATGGGTAACTTCTGTTACCCTCGTACCTTGATCTTCCTATGGTGTTCAATATAATCAAGGAGTTTCTTCATAACTATACTATTTCTTGAGTGCTATCCACAAAGTGACTTTTCACGGTCAAGTGGGCACTTTCAGAGTTTGCTGGAAGCCTCTCCAGTGTGCATCCTGCTTGCAAACTCCACAGTCTTGCCCTTTACATCATGAGCCCCATGTTAGTGGCCATCACTAAGGCTCTGCTCTCAGTGAGCTTGGGGCCAGCACAGAGCTGCTGTAACTGGGCAAGTGCTGAGTGTGCTCAGAACCCACTGATGCCTCTGAGAGGAATCCTGGAGAGCTTTCTGGTTCATGAGACCATCTCTAAAAACAAAAAACACTCCACATGCAGAGGAGTAAAACTTTTACTTTTGTAAAACTCAGTTTGTTATAAATGCTCAGAATAAAGGGGGGGGGGTGGCAAAAGTAAACAGACAATGAATAATTTAGGCTCAAGCTAAGCCTTACAGAAGTCTAGATGCTCTGAGACATGAATACAGGCAGACATCTTCAAAAAAACAGACATATACCCTTTAAAGAGGGAGAAGTGGTGGCTTTAAAGTAATAAAATATATGCTGTGCTATGCTGTCTGCAAGGGTCAGCAAACCACAAAAATCATCTATCAAGCACATTATTGGACACACTATATCCAGACCTACCCATCAATGATGGAAGTTAGGAACCGCTATAAAGCTGGATGTAAGAATGTAGAGCTTTACGTCTACTTCCACTGTCTGAGTAGTGCTTAGTTAACTTGTTCTTCTGAACAGAAATACATTGTTAACAAAACAACATACATGGTGGAAAGTTTTAAAAACTTTAAACAAGAGTTTTAAACAGCCTTTAAAAGCAGTCTTTCAAGTTTTATGTAAAACTTTATTGTAGCAAATAAAGAGTTCTAGAAAAGTGGTGAGGAAACCACTACGGAACCTGCCATACTCACATGTCCTCAACTGTAATGTCCTTGAGGATCTGGCAGTAGTCTACATTCCACACAGCCTGATCATCCCAGACCTTGGAGGCAAGAAGAATGGCTCCCAAAACAATTCTTTTCCAGTTGGTTGGACAAATGTCGATCTCAGCATAAGTTAGGAGCCTCTCTAAGTAAACCTGCAGAATAGAGTAGTGATCTTTGATTTAGTTCAGGGTATGTATTGAATGTGTGGATGACAGGCCTCCTCTGTGTTTCATTAGGCAGTGTGCTACAGAGACTCTGCTCTACCTCTGCAAGAGGCCAGATCTGAAGTCAAGACATCTCTGCTGCCCTACCCGCCCATGTCACTTATTAAAGGGCATCCTGGAGAGGGAGTGATATTGGTGTCATCTTCATGCTTGCAGAGCAGCAAACAGGTCCAGTGAAGATCAGGCTTTTCATTAACCCAAGTGTCTCCATGTAATTTTACAGGCATGCTAATGCTAGGCTTAAATGTATAAAATCCAAGCCACCCTGAGAATATTTAAACCTTTTCCAGTTCACAATAACCCTGTGTGGAACTATGACAAGAGTGCCTCCCAGTGGCTGTTGGGTAGAACAGCACCACAGGCACAGTGCCATTACAGAGCCACCTGCACCCAAGGATGCAGACAATTATTTCCCCTTCTCCACTCTCACTTCCTAAGAAGCCATTTTCTCTCTTACATAATCTACAACTTAATTCCCTTGCCTTTAATCACTCCAGAGACTGAAACAGGCGGATCATGAGTGTTTGCTTTGTGAGACAGGCATCACTATACAGCTCAGGCTAGCCCTGAACTCATGTTATGCTTGTTTCAGTCTCTTGAGGACTATGATGTGTTCAGTCCCATGTTTGAAAGAATCTCTAGATTAGTGACAATACTAAATACAATGTAAATGCTAATGCAAACAGTCTTGTTTGGAGAATGGCAAGAGAAGCTCCCTAACAAGTATTTATGATCTATAACTGGTAGAAACCAGTTGCCAAGTTCAGTTGTGGAAGGCAGCCCATATATGGTATTAAGTGCTTTTTATCAAGATAAAAAGGCAAGAAAGGAGTTTACTTTAAGAGATAATCACTTTTTCAAGATCATTAGACTAATGGCTCAGATTTTGTAATGTTCTTCAAACTCAAGTTTTTTCCAAACCTGAATGTCTGCCAAATATTACATGTTCTCTATGAGATGATCCTGCAGCCCCCCATCCTTGGCACTCTCAAATATCTGAGGAATGAATCTTTTTCTCAGGGTACCTCTGGTTCTTCCAGAAATAGACGGAGAGCAGGAGAGCACAGACAAACCTTTGCTGCCCTTTTCTGCCATGTATGTTAGATACTGGTGCTTAGTAACACTGTTCTGTCAGTGAGGGCACAGTGAGGATTCTGTTTCACTCAAATCGGAGCCTATGCTTCTGTTTTGTGGGTCTGACTCCACCCACTGTGCACAGCATTCTTCCCCCAAACGGCCTTTTTTTTTTTTTTTTAATTTCTCCCCCTTCCAGAGATTATTCAATGTAAATGTCTGGTTGCTCTGTTCAGCTCAGCTCAGCAGCAGATAACACACATACCATCCCACCTCCAGCCCACTTGTTTCTGCCTCTGACTGCTACCACTATTCTAAAACAGTTCTTGCCAGGCCGCTCATGAGTGCCTTCACTTACAGTCCCAGGCCCTTTTACTTCACTGCTCCACCTGCCTGGCTGTAGAAGCCCAAACTGTTATCCTACTCCAGTCGGCCAGTAGCACCTGTTCTTGCTATCTTCATCGGTAATCTAACAAGTCTCTACCCTGCGCACTTTTCACTGCTTGCCTATATCATCATACGGCATCCTAACGTCCCGCTTGCCTCTATTCTGACCTCCAGTTATAGTCTCTCTCTCCAAAAACAGGTTATCACTTTTTCCCATGCTCAAGACTTACCAAAAGTTACTAACCAACCTGAAACTTCTTCCCTGTGAGAATGACCCTGGTATCTCCTTCCTGCTAATTTCCTTTAGTCCTCTCCCACCACATGGCCATCCTCCTTTCCTTGAGTACATGGAATGCTCCTGCATCAGTCTTGCCCAAAGGATCTCCACCTCCCTAATGCTGAGGCCCTTTAATGCACTTCCTCATGTTGTGGAAACCCCTAGCCATAAAATTATTTTTGCTGCTACTTGATAACTCTAAGTTTGCTACTGTTATGAATCACAATGTGAAATATTTTTGGAGATAGTGGTTTGCTGAGAGGTTGCAACCCACAGGGTGAAAACCATTGGTCTCCACTGCCTATAATACCAAAGTTTCTTGCTTCCTCTTTGTAGTACGGTTTTTGTTCAAATGTCACTTCTCTAAGGTCTTCTGTGGCAGAACATTCCCCTAATGAATAAAGATTTCAGGGGATCAATCACTGGGCAAGAAGTAGGTAGAACTTCTGGGTCAGAGAGAGGAGGAGGGGGAGGCAGGAAAAGAGACTTGGCTTTTGGAGGAGGAGATGGAGACAAAATGTAGGTAGTGAAGGTCCCCAGTTCAGGTGGCAGACCCACTGGGACCCGCTACCGGAGGATCTGCACCTTACATTAGCTTATTTTTAGGATGCTAGCTAGTTGCTGCACCCAGCGATTTTGTTCCGTTAATTCTAAACTAAGTTTGTATGGTGTTTTCCTTCACAGGTGACTCAACTGAGTTCCATAGAGAAAGGTACAATGGCAAAGTGTGGGTTTGCAAGAAGTGCACCCCAACTAGCCGTGGGAATTTGGAAGCATGGAGTTGGGGTGCTAGCAATCTGCCACAAAAACTTAGCAAGCCAGGTGGAGAGATTTCAGAGCTCCAGGTTAAAGAGCCTGCCAAGATGAGAACAGGTAGGCCTGTCTGCCGGGCTGCCAGCGGTAGCGTGGATTGTTTTTAGTGTTTCCCACTACTGTCTTCTGCTTACTTATCTAAAACCAAAACTCTTCTGGTCACTCATGAACCCTTTACCATGCTTAATTTTCATGACAAAAGCAATGGCCTGAAATAGACATTTGCAAAAACACCCATGATCTTATTATTCTCTGGACTATTCTCAAGGCAAGACTTCTGTCCTATGTGCTCTCGTCTCTGCCCTGCTGCTACAAGTGGAATGGAGCAGCTGCCCAGGGTGTATACACTATGGCCTCTCTCAGCATTTGCCATGATGGGAGTGTCTTATCTTGCCTTTTATTACTCATTCCTGCATTTCCTCCTGGTATGTTGGCCTCCTACCCTATAGACTTGTCTCTCAAACACTGAAGATAGATCTGTGAGGGCTGGCTGCTCATTTTTATTGCTAATATTCTCTGCATTTCAACAAATATTTTTAATTCTTTACCTCTTGACTCAAATCCATTCTGCAGTCTTGGATATTCAAGGGGCAAGCAGGGCCATTCTGTTCTTCCAGGAATGACAGTTTCCCTCACAAAGACCTCCCTACCTCTCTTTCCAGCCCAATTTCTTTCACAGCATTAGTGTCCACAGGGAGATTCTGATCAAGAACATGGCACATGTCTCTGCTTCAGAGTCTAATTGGATGCTAAAGAAATAGGTAGTCATCCTTCCTCAGGGATAAGCATTTGTCTTTTCACTATGCATTTGTTGCAGGGGCAATAAAATCCTAACCACTAGAACAACATGCATTATTCAGAACAATTGTCTTTCTATAGGCCTTCTCAATGGATAACAAAGATAAGCACATACCTGTAGCTTAGCAAGTTCACAAAGCCTTTCTAAGAACTACTACTGTAATCCTGGGAAACTTCATAGGCAGAAATAAGTAATCAGCAGAGGTGGATTAGCACCCAGCATCCAAGGAACAGAGAAGCGGACAGTAATACAACAGAAGCACCTGGGGAACACAGCCTGGCATAAGCCTTAAACTGCATCGGATCGTATTGGTGAACCACTTGGGTTTGTTATTGCTTCCCACTCCTGCTCATCAATATGCCTGCATGTGTGTACTAAGGCATGAAGGGAGAATGCTCTCTTACTGCCTTTAGTAGCAATTGTTTTGTGATAATAAAGGCACTGGTAACATTTTAAACCACAATGACTGTTAAATTTAAGATTGTGTCTTTGCATTCCTTCAAAAGGTTCTTATGAAAGTTTTTAATGATAATTTCAGGGATTAAACATGTCTGGGTGCAGGCTTTCTAATGAAGCTTGGCAGGAAAGGAATAACTTACCAATGTCACTATTGCACATTCCGCTGTCAGCTGTGCAGCACTAAAAAGGGTACGAACAAATCTGTAAATAAACTTGTGTTCAGGGTCATGCTTAAAGTACTCCTCTGGAACTTTCTCTCTCTGAAAGAAAAAAAAAAAAAACAATATAAGTAATGACTGAAGGAAATCTTAAAGTATTCTTAAGAATCCCTGGGTCTGTCTCCACACTGTGCTCACCTGTTCCTGAAGATAATTTTAACTGGGTAGTTTGGCTGCTTTTACAGCATTCATTGTGTACGCTTTTGTAAATATGTGGTACAGCCACAGTGCACACATGAGGTCAAAGGACAACTTTAGGAGTCAGTCCTTTACAGTACTGGGGGCCAAGCACAGATCTTCGGGCTTTCACCTGCAGAGCCATCTTGTTGGCCTGGGTAGTATGGCTTATTTCATATTTTGTTTGTGTGCTTGTTTTGAGGCAGGTTCACTTTTAAGCCCTAACTGTGTCTGTACATCAGGCTGTTCTGAAATCCAGACAGGTCCTCCTGCCTCTTCCTCCTGCGTACTGAGGTTAAAGGTGTGTGTCACCATGCCAGTGACTTTCACTTTTTCTCAATATGAACAGTGTGGAATGTTACAGGCAGTTGGCAAGAATGACATTTTCAGGCAATGATTAACTAAATATATAATACCAGTTCTATAAAGTATCTATGAGTCATCTTACTATAGTCATCTTACATCAAGTACTCTACAGTTTTTGAAGAATAACAAAATCACCTAATACATATTTGAGGATGTACCCACCATTAAGCAATATATGGCTATAATTCATACCCATCCATCCTTTATTAAAGGGACACACAAGCACAGGCTCAGGAATTTTATATATACTCTTCCATTTTCCTACCCAGGAGGGTTTTTTTTTTTAATGCTGAAATCATACTTGTCTGCAATATACTTTTGAAAAAGAACCCCAAAATATTTTTAGTTTCTCATAACCATGTAACAGCACATGTGCCTCTTAAGTATCAATCAGCATATGTCTGATGAAGTGACTTCTTAAACTTTTATAGATTCTTTGGTTGTTTTTCAAGTTAGGATCTTACTATACTGCTCTTACCATGTAGACTGTCTTTCAAATCACTATCCTGTTTCAGCCTTCAAGGGGCTAAAATTACAGATATACCCAAAACCACACATGGCTTATGACATTTTAACTGATTTAAAGTTTCCTAATTTCTTTTTAAAAATTTTTTTACATATTTTTTGGATTTGTTTACAAATATTTATACTACTTGATGCTGCTGAAGATTATCTTTTGAAAAGCTGAATCTTCCATTAAAACAATACATTTACTTCCCGTAGCTCATGTTACTCTGCACTCCTAACGCAAGCTAGAGGGACTAGTTTTCTCATAGTGACCAGCTGTACAGCAACCAGACATGAAGTAAACACAATTCTACAAAAATACCGACTTTAAGAAAGGCCAAAGACACTTACTGTGAGAGGGTGTGACCGCTCATCAAAAATGTCCAGGGATCTATTTGCATCTCTGTGAAACGTAATACGGGGATATTTAGTATGTTAGTTAACAACTGCTGGATGGAGGGCGAGACCGACAATGCAAGCGCTTTACAGTTTCTCCTGGATTCCAGTTTTAAAACCTTTTTATTCAGTCCTGTGGCATCTTTGTAGTCAGTGTGCCTGTACAGCACAGACAAGCCCAGCTGAGCCAGTAACCGGGTCACACTTCCTTCTCACAAAAAGCAGCACAATTTACAACTCCAATGAATGTGAACATTTATACTTCACAGGTTTCTGCCTTTAATTCTCTGTATTTTTTTTAAGTTATACACTTGCTTCTTATAAATAGTACGAATTAAAACTTAGCTGCCCCCTTTACTATTCTGTGTGTGTGTATAAAAGTTCATCAAACAAAGTTCACTTATTTAAGCACTAATTCTCTGAGGTCATGGACTCAGGAGAGTCCCTGAGCAGGAGGCACTCGGGCTCTAAAACTGTGCATCATATATATGGAACACTGCCCGCTTCTTACGGCTGCACTGCACGTGGTGCTGACTGGGAGAGCAAGCCTGAGAGAACTGACCCCGCATGGCCCGCTCTGCCAGCACTCCCTCCCAGGGCACGAGCCTGCGGCTGTGCTTGCTATGTCTTTGATGAAGCAGGATAACTAAATCCTAACTTTTCTGTTTTTAATATTCTGAATGTAATTTATTGTGACCTCAACCAGCCCCTTGTTTCAGAATATCATTTTTATGTGAAACTACAAATACTATCAAAATTGCATGTAGTGACCTGTCACTTTGAGGAAAACATCATTTGTCATGATAAACTTCAAGCTGTAAAGCTCTGTAAAAGCCAAGCTTGGGCCCTATGCCTTCCGCCACATGTCTTACAGCTTCTCTGTGCTCACACTTTATGCTAACATTATAAAAAAGGGTGATTCGTTATTTTCCACAGGACCAGAAAATCATGTCTCCTCACTTTTTATATAGGCATAGCTCAATGAGTACAGCGTGAAGGTTCAGAGAAGTACAACACTCCATTATTAGTAAATGAAACATCCTTATGGAGCTTGAGTGTAGTACTAGAGAGTATCGAAACATCTGGAAGTGGGGACATGCTGTGAAACTCACAAAGAATCAGAAAGTTTAAAAAAAAAAAGCACTGAAAGCTTTAAAAATAACTTTCCCTCAAGTGAATATGAGAGAGGACTAGTTTCCTGCTTCTTTAAAACAAACTGAAAGAGAGAAACATGAAAATTTATTTGTCTTTCTACCAAGTCCTACATTTTATAAAATTTATAAAAATGCAAATGATGTTTTTTTTTTCAGTTTTAAAAGTCATTTTTCAAAAACTAAGTTAACAACATGGTTCTTTGCTGTAATTTGACTCTGACAATGGGAGCAAACAATTGTAACATTGTTAAACAACCAACAATGCACAGAGGAGACTCCACAACAAAAATTATTAGGATCAAGTTTGAAAAATCCTGTGCTGGTTACAATGTATATTTTTATACTTTATTATATATAAACCAGCAAGTTTAGAATCTTCAGTAACTAGAGATTTTTTAAAGGGCCTTAAGAACAAGGAACTCTAAACAGAAGATCCACTTCAATACTGTAATAAAAGCACTCTACAGCTTCTGGTATCTACTTAATACTCTGTATTAGCAAGGTAATTAGCTGGAATAGTAAGAGATTTTAACATGCTCACCTGTTCTTTATGTGGTAATATATTGCTAAGGTCACACTGTGGAAGGAAAAAAAAAATGAAGCAATTCATTTTCTCATTTTCAAGCAGGGTAGACTTTCTGAGAAGCCCTGAAATCTTGCAGTTAGAACAGCACCATTCTACTTACACTGTTCTGACTTCTTACACAACTAGACAACAGGATTTTAGAAGGCATGTGGCTTTGCACAAATGCTTATATATCCCTTCTATCATTTGCCTTTCTACCTATAGAACCTTTTGTTCTGTGTAAGTTGTATGTTTAAATTTAAAACAGTAGAGATTTCTGGTTAGGCCTCAGATTGCGGATGATTTATAGTTGACTATCCATTTAATACCACAGACCTCATTAGCTCCCTGAAGTAATGAAAAGTTCTGCAGACTGAATAAAAGCATTTAAAGTTCCTTCTGTATGATTATTAGTAGAAAACTTAGTAAATGTAAATGGGTGTCCACAAATCTGCTGGATACCCTGAAATAAGCAGTGCTTTCAATACAGCACAAAGGTATAATATTAGTGGCAGATATTCCAAATTAGTTTAAGTGAAATATTAATAAGCAGACATAACCCTTTAGACACTATATTACTCTACTCCTGAGTTTGCCACAGATGAAGTGTTCTACCTGCCATTTGCCCATACCATCTAAAATATAAACTGATATGTTTGAGGGAAGGCAAATCTGAATTTTAGAAGTAGTTATATATAAAATTAAAAATTTGAACTTTGTAACATTGTTGCCTTCAAAGATGGATACTTCTACAGTGCTTTAGTTTTACCCTCAGACTGATTTTTAAAATCACACACACAAAAAATTGGTTCTGAAAAGGACACTAAAACTTTCACAACAGCTCACCCAACAACCACTTTTATAGAAAAGGGAGGAAACCAATGTTTAAAACTGGTAAGTCTATGGTCCAACACCAAGTAGGCAGGCACAGTTCTTTATTTTCATTAAGCAGTGGCTCTCAAATTTTGCCTCACACAAGATTTAAGATTAGCCCAAGGCACTCTGATCAATTGGCACTGGGTTAAGTCTAGGGTAACAAGATGACTTTGAAGTTCCCAGGGTGATTCCATTGTGCTCAAAAGTTGGGAAGGGAATCTGGGAAGATCAAAGACTTTCGTGGACACTTTCTGCCAGTGGCATTAATGGCTCACAGCATCTCCTTTCTTAAAGGTACCTGAACTCATCTATGAATTGAGGGGAAAGCAAAGCTGAGAAAAATGTATGTGTTCACAAATATGGGTTTTTCTTTTCTTTGAAAAATTATTTTATGTGTAAGAACTCTACTGCAGGTACACTTGCATGCCAGAAGAGGGCATCAGATACCAGTATAGATGGTTGTGAAACACTCCTGTGGTTGCTGGGAAATTGAACTCTGAAGAGCAGACAATGTTCTTAACTACTGAGGCATATTCCTCTGTAGCTGAGGCTGACCCCTAACTTGCTATGGAGCTGAGGATGGTCGGGAACTCCTGGATCTGGCCACCTCAGCCTCCCAACAGATGGGATTACAGATAAGAGCCAACATGTTCACATGCAGGAATGAATACTAAAAAAAAAAATTGTATGAGTCAAAACAGTTTTTTAATCTCCTTTAAAATCATGCATTATTGCCTATGATAAACGTTTTTCAAAATCTTTCCTAAAAGCAATTTGCTTTAATTTTCTTGGTAAATGTTTATTTCATCAAGTAAATTTACTGATTTTTAAATTATAATTAAAGAAAACAAGTTAAAACTGTACTTTCAAAAGTGGATTCCTAAAAGTTAGACTACAATAGAGTTGGGTGGGGAAGGGAATGAAACCTATTGGTGTTACCAGGGTTACTCTTTAAAAATAGACTAATTGCATATAGAAACATCAGAATCATTTGAACTCAAATGATCTGAGGACTCTAATGGATTCAATTGTCTTTAGTCTCACAGACCGAGGCTTTTCTAAAAACGCACACCCAGCGATTACTGAGCTCAAGACTTGCTCAGTCTTTGCTGAAGCACAATCTCAGCTGCTGTTGTGAGAAGACATTACAGTGAATACGAACTTCAAATGAACAAATTACTGATAATTGGCCAAAATTTTTTAAAGCTAGTACATTAGAAACAAAATTAGAATTATAAGCTGATTATACTTTTTAGACTGAGGAGTAAAATTAGGGATTAAAAGCATTAACATTCTAAAACCAAACATTTCCCAAACTATGTTAAATAAAAAACCAATAGTTAGAAACCAAGGAAGTGTATTCCCTGGGCAACTCCAATGCAGGAAGCGCTGCTCTCCTCTTCCGTCACTGTCTTAGAATGACCTCATCTTAGGTCATCAAAGGTCATCTCCAACTATGACCTATGGACGAGGCTGCTCATGTACTGTGGTGCTGGTAGAGGACAAACTAGTTAAAGAGTAGTTTCCAAAGCAGTAAGTATTGTTTTCGGCCTATAACTAATCAATGTGGACACATCTCTTGTTCAGCAGTGCTCACAGTAGAAATGCACCGACAGAGTGTACACTCTCCCTGGAATTTCTTGTTTGCTAACTGGCTCGCCTTTCTACCTTGCAGTCTAAGATAAAATGGAAACTGAAAGTTTACACTTAGTCCCTTAAAAATCAGTATCTAGTTGACACCAATTTCTTAAACTGCGTCTTAACAGGACAATCAAATGACTGAAATGAACAAGCATGGCTCGGGTGCTTTTAGCAGAGGGGTCTGTCGCTCAGCGCTGGCAGCCTAGTTGTACTCACCATTTTATTGTGGTTCTAAGGTTAGGCTGGCTGACTGTGCTGTCATCTAGAAATATTGTTGAGCATGAGCTATACTTTTTAGTAAGCTGCCCTGGAGATACCTGAAGGGGAAGGGAAATAGAAGAGAATGTCACAGTAAGTTAAACCTATAAAATGTGTTCTTTCTTTTTCCTTGGTTAAAATGTCAAATGATAAAGCATTAAGGTATTTTTACAGTACATGAGTGAGTGCAATAGCATGTGTGGTTCTGCAGGGAACCCACTGGAGACTTTGAATGTCCACAGATCATATTTGAGGAATGTGTTACAAAAGGCTGCCCTCAGAATGGTACCTACAAATCAAACCTGGCAAGTTTCTATTATCAACTTCCTTTATAAACAGTATAAACTTTTAAGTAAGGTTTTAGTATTTTCTCTTAAACAAATGGCACTTTCTACTTCTATACAGCCACTATAATAAACTATAATGCCTTGAATGCTGGCATAAGGGCATCTTAAGAAATACAAGGTGAATAATAAATATCTTGTGGCTGAAAGTGTCTCAATGCTAGAGTTGGTGTGCCTAGTTGCTCACTCACTACAAGCCAGAAGCCACAAATTTCTCTGGGTTATTCCCTTAAGCATTAACATTTCCTCACATCTGAAAACAGAAGACAAAAGCAACTTGGGGAAGTTAACCTTCATTTCCTGTACAAGTATACTGCCATTCTGTTCCATAAATGAAAAAATAACCAAGTGTTACTGCTTGTGTCTAAAGTTATTTATGACACTTTCCTGTTGTGCTCTGTATGGAAGCCTCTTACTCCCTCTGTTCTGACTCCCATCTACTTCCAGCACATCTCTGCCAATAACCAAACCACAAAATATTTCTCTTTGGGTTCTCCTAAACTGCTTTGCCAGAAGAAAAATTCTCAATGGTCCTACCTCCAAATGCTGAGCTCACATCTTAACAGCTTCATGGAGTTCAAGTATTTGAAGAATTACTTATTACAGTTAAAATATTATAAAATAATAAATATCACAGTACAATTTAACTGTAATTAAGTTACATAATTACAATTAAAAAACTCATAACCACATATAAGAGGGGCAGGCAGAAGACATGGTTGAAAAAGCAGAGTGTGTAAAAACTGCCAGAAGCCCACAGTCAGAAACACTCACATGGTAGGTAGAACAGTTAAAAATAAGACAGAAGATGTAGCTCATTGGTTAGGACTTGACTAGTATGCTTGAGGCCCTCGATTCAACTCTAGTACTGAAAAATTAACTATAATTTGGGAGGTAAATCTTGCTACAGATATAAACTAGTGAAGAATTGCTTGCAGTGGTGCTGGAAAGAAGACAATTAACTTTTTGAGCTCTCTCAACTATCTTAAAACACTTTAGAAGTATCCATTCATTGGCAAAGAATGCAAGAATACAGTAGTTAGCAGATACTGAAACAGCCTAAAGTATGTTAAGACTCACTGGGTCCATGTCAAACAGTGTCACTGAATAAAGACCAACAGCAGCATTCTTCAGAACAAAGTACCAGTAACTTAGCATTCTTAAAAAGCCCACCAATTCAGATGTGCCTTCCTTTCCTCCCCATCACACTGTCACTGTGCCCATCAGCCCTTTCTCAGAACCACGCGCTAGAGGGGGAGGCAGAAGACACAGTTCCAAGGGCAGAGGGTATAAAAACTACCAGAAACCCACAGTCAGAAACACTCGCACAGTAGATAGAACAGCCTTCTGTTTATTTCACACACTTCACTATAAAGCCACTTGCTCTTTATCGAATGCCCCAGATGGTGCTATTTGAAATATTAAATGTCTTTTCAAGATAGAAGTGTTTTAGTCATCTAAAGCTGTGATGTTTCAATATGAAAATGAAACTGCTTCACTGAAATGCTTTTATTCCAGTGGAAGAAGACACCATTTGAAGTCACTATTATAGACTGGGGATCTCAAATCAAAACTTCTCGGGTCAGAAAGTATTTTAAGTGTGTTGGCTAATGTTTTCTGAACTTGACACACACTACAGTCATTTGGAAGAACTCTCAATTAAAAACAAAAAGACAAAAAAAAAAAAAAAAACAAAACAAAAAAAAAAAAACCTCACCCTCCTCAGATTGGTCTATGGACAAACCTATAGTTCATTTTCTTGAATAATGCTTGATGAAGAATCATCATGACTGAGGGAGGGTTTGGTTCATGGTGGGTAGTGCCACCTCTGGGCTGCTGGTCTTGGGGGTGCTACAGGAAAGCAGGAAGATTCTGAACAAGCTAGTTAAGAGCACCTCTCCAAGGCCTCCTGTACAGTTGCTGTCTGACCACCATTCCTCAAAACTTCCTTCCACGGTGATGGACTGTGATGGGAAAATACAAGCCAAACAAACCCTTTGCTCCTCACAATAGACACGCTTAACAAAGACAGTGGGTTTTAGAATATTCTTATTATATACTCTCTCTCTCTCTCTCTCTCTCTCTCACACACACACACACACACACACACACTCTCCACCCTTCTCTCCATATATCGTGGGATTTCCTGGGGATGGGACCCAAGTCTAAGGATAAGCGTTTTGTATTTCTTAGTCACACATAGTAAAAGGTAATTTTATACAGTTTGGTTTTGCTGTTTGCCTGCTACCTCATCACATGAGGTCAGGTGTGGAATTTTCTACTTGTGGCATTAGAATGTTGGAACATTATGGATTCTGAATTAAGGAAGTGCACCTTGTATTAAGGAGTAACAGAGTATATACTTAACAAAAGTCAATTTTGCCAAAACAAAGCAAACATTAAAAACGAAGTAGAAACAAACTACAGGCTAGCTGGCAGGCCTTCTAGTGACACTTCCGTTTTCTTCACTGTACAGTTTCTAATTATGAATGCATGGAGGCTTGTCTTCGAAAATATTAAAACATCTAATTAGGTCATCTTCTAACCCCCTAGCTGCTGTCCATTTAGCAAACCAGCAATTTACTGGCTAGAAACACCAAACATTACCCCGTCAGTTAAGAGTAAACTACCAGGAAAACAGCCCTGCTGCTAGTCAGCCCTGCTGCCCTCTTCCTCTTCAGGACACACTCCTAGTTTCAAGGGGAGAAAAAACAAAAAACAAAAATCCAAAAACCAAAACAAAAAACCCTTCATACAAAATCTTGCCACTAACCTGTACACAGCAGAGGACAGAGCTAAAATCCAACTAATCAAATTTTTCAGTCTGGAAACTAGACAATGGCAGAAGACAATCTCTGAGCAAAGCCTGTAAGACAGCTGTCAAAGTGAGCTTTTGTTTAATGGAGCTTGAAAACTTAATAGTTGCCAGCTGTGGTTAGCATCTTAGCACTGCTGGCCTATAACTCCATAAACTACACTAATAAACCTATGTCTACAAGATGTAAAAACAAACAAAACAACAGAACACAGAAAAGCCTATCTAGTAGGAGGTTACTGACAGAACAGTGACGTGCATGTTTATCTTTATGCACACTGTGTGCATGTGTGCCATGTACATGCTTGAGTCCTGAAGAGGTCAGAAGAGGGCCTCAGATGCCCTGGAGCTGAAGTTGTGGATGGTTGTGAGCCGACATGTGGGTGCTGGAAACCAAACTTGCAGGAAGCACTCTTAACCCCGAGTCATCCTTCCAGCCTCTAAATACCGATTCTAAATTCATTTAAACATCATGGACTGACCACAAACCTATTTCTTTAAAAAATGTCATTTGAACTAAAGGAATAAAAGTTTCTATCAGGACCAGGAAACAGGATTGACAGAGGATTCTTCATGCTTTTAAAAGATGAAAACTAGATTGGGCTAGTGGTGTTGGCCTACAGTTCCAGCAGTCCCGAGACACAGACAAGGACCAGGAGGAGTAAAGGCTAGCCCAGCAAGAGGGCCAGGAGTAAGGGCTAGCCCATCAGAGCCTGTGTCAGAACAGCAAGTGGAGGTGGCATGGAGAACACGATGCTGGCGCCCACAGACACTGTGTGGACAGGGTCACGAGCAGACAGACGCTACGGTCAAGGCCCTCGGGCAGTTAGACAAGACCAATCTACTGCGAGCAAAGTTCACAGGCAGAAACTGAGTTTTCTCTGAAGAAACCAAACTGTCCTATGGATTGGGACCCCAGAAAAAGATACCAAGGCCCCCAAGTTGGCTTGACCTCCAAATCCTTACAATGTGACTCTAGTTAAAACTGTGTGACACTTCCAGTCACAGGAAGCCAAGGGCAGTCCTACAGCTGAGGGACTCCAGCAAGACAGTCAGATGAAGGCAACAGGAAAAGGGAATTAAAGTGCAAGGGACTCATCAAGAAGAAAATAAACTAGAGAGTGAAGAGGAGATGAAGCGCAGCACTGAAATCTCGGTCTAGAGACTCAACATCTGAATAACAAAAACACAAGAAGAAAAGAGAAAATACCAAAGAAACACAAGAAAAAAACTTGGAAGAAATTGTTTGCAGACCTACTGGCTCTGAATAAAATTTTAAAGTCCCTAACAAACTATATCACAAACTTTCAGAATGCTAGATATTAAGTACTTATCCTCCAGGGAAGGAGAATGTCAATGTATCATACAATAGCAACAGATTTTTAACAGCAGCATTACAGCTTGGAGATATAATCCAGGGGAGCTTGCCTAGGGTGTTTTAAGTGCTGGTTTCAATCCCCAGGACCACAAGAAACAAGTAAAAACAAATTAACAGAAACACCATAGCCTATGTACTTGAGGTTGTAACAAAAGTATCCTAGGAACTATGAAAATTAGTTTCAGCCTAGAACTCTATCTATGGGAGGAGTTCTCCAGGCCAGATCACTACAAATACCTTCACGCCCCTCCCAAGACTTTTGTGTTTTAGTACAGTATAAGAAGACAGAGGAAACAGAGAATCTAGACATTGAGGGACAATACAAGAGAGAAGTATTGAGACCCCAATAACTTCAAAGACATATTCCAGGAAAAAATAAAGTGAGCAGGCCTAAGCCAAACCCAGCGTAGGATGGCAAAGGCTGTGAAGGTGCCTCAGGAGGAAACCAGAACAGATGCATTCATTTAGTGGATGGAAAATACCGTTGACAGACAAGTGACAAATGTGACAACATTTGGAGTAAGAAAGATGGCTGGTTAGAAAGTGAATCCTACACACTAAAAACAAGAATGTGCACACGGGGAGACCAGCCAGGGTTGCAGACTGCATTTGGCTGTGTGAGCTCATATGGGTCAGAGGGCATGAAGAATTCAGATTCAAAACCACCGAAGACAAAGAAACTAAGGGTGTGTGGCAGGTCTCAGCAACTATGTGAGCAGTCATAATGGAATACTGACATAATTTTAAAAAATAAAGTATAATGTTGAAGAAATGGAAGAGGGGAGTAACGGTCACAGTGGAAACAACTTTTACCTATTATGAAGGGAGATCAGCACAGTACCACAGCCAATGGCTTGTTACTTCAATTAGAAAATTAGACTAAGGGGCTGGAGAAATAGCTCAGCACTTCAGAACTTTTACCTGCATTTGCAGAAAGCCCACGTTCAGTTCCCAGCACCCACATCAAGCAGCTCACAGCTACTTTTAACTCCAGTTCCTGGGGATCTGATTCCCTCTTCTGGCCTCTGCAGGCACCTGTACTCTCTTGTGGGCATACACATAATAAATAAACCTTCAAAACACATTAGAATAAAAATGGATAAAAAGTCAACATCCTGCTTTAAAAATGGTATTATGCCAGACTTTCCTAAGTAAATATATTATGAGAGAATTTTAGAAAATATACAGAAACAGTCTATGCTAACAGTACTGCATTCCCAATACATTCTCTAGAAGTCACCACAGACAGACTTTAATCAAACTACTGATTCCTTAACTTTTCAACCATTTACTTACATGGTTTAAATGGTTGCTCTTCCTCTTTTCACGCACTAAGAATAAAAAAAAAAACAATTAATTGATCAATTCTGATACAAATGCCACAGAAAATAATAATTGCTATTATTTATCTAATAGAGATTATCAACATGTAAAGATAAAATTCAGCTCTACTTCAAAAAGTAGTTTCTAACAAAATAAATTTGTCAAAATCAACTCCATAAAGTAAATCCAAAAACTGAATTTTTTTTAGCTAACAGATAATAGGCACAAATAAGAATTTATATATACACAAAAGAAAATGACAAAATAATTTAAGGCAGGTGAGAAATTCAGCTAATAAAAACATTATGCAATACACCTAAACACTAAGCCTACTTTAATGAGCCCTTGAAGTAAGTGTGTTAACCTAACTGTGCATAACATCACTGCCCACAAAATCCAGAAAGAGACTTGGCCACATCAGTTCCCCACACTGCCTCTGTGAACACTAGGCTGCATCTTCAACACATTTCTTCCCATTGATGAGAAGTGAGAAGGTAACAAATAGCTTTATTATTATTATTATTATTATTATTATTATTATTATTATTATTATTATCATTACTACTACTACTACTACTTCGACTACTTTCTCACCCTTTATGCATGAAAAGCCCATGGAGAAACAGTAGTAGTAGCCAGAATGGAAATAGCTCAAGACTCAAAAAATGCACACAAGTATTTAAACACAGGCTAGAAGCACCACGTCCCCTTAAAGTGTTGCTGCATTACTGCACTATTCCAAGATTGCTGCAGAATCCTTAATTACATCCAGGCATAATCAACAGAAAAATTATTTACCTTTTAAAAATGGAGGAGGGGGAATAACCAAACATCACAGAAAATAGTACAAGCAAAAATCCACAGTTCAGACCCTCAACGTAAAACAAGCAGAAATCTACACACCAACAAACCTTTTAGAATTTATTAGAACATGTTTGCTCTGAGGTTTGTTACAATGGGATGATGAAGAAATTTTAAATAGCCTGAAAGTTTTGAGTTACACAAATCTGGGTGTGACACAGGCTTACTTGGAAGTGGTACTATATGAAATAAGGTCAAAATGAAGTATATAAAACATTTCTTTTGGTATTTCACATAAAAATATAACAGAACCCCAAATCTTATCATTAATCTTTGAAATACACTGTTGATTAAGGAAGAAAAGAGAGACAGCTATAAACCCACACCACTTCTAAAGCACACATCTCCATGGTAACAAGGTGAGTGTCTTCAAAACCTACACACTCTCCCTAAAAGAGTGGTATCATGCCACATCAAAAGTAAATGCACGAAAAGCTTCAGTCAGCATGCAAGTCCTACGGAATGTCTTTAATACTATAACATACTGAATATCATCAGTACTCAGTCTTTTCCTCAGTGGGAAAATAATCTTACCATCCGTTTGAGATTTGCTCAGGAAAATTGTGCTTGCCCTCGGGTGGTCAGAAGGGTTTGATTCCAAAACTAGATCTACAGAAGTAAAGAAAAGATGTGATTATTATTTCAGAAGAAAAATGGGTATTTTTGGAAATTGTGTCTAACACTTCTAACTTTTAGGAAAATGTTTTTAAAATATGAACTTGAGGAAAATAAAGGCAAAAATAGACAAGTTCTACTGGAAAACTTGAGAATGTCTCCATTTATGTAGAATCTAACAGGTATGGTTTAGACTCCTCAATTCCTAAGTAGTCTTCTGAAACGTTAGTAAAATCATATGTATGCCCCTCCCTCCTACTTATCTATGTGCTGATATTACTAAAATGTTTCCAGGCTGTCAGATACTGCTCAATATATCACGCATGCTACAACAAAGCCAATCGGTCTTGATATTCTTTAACCACTTGGCTAGTTCTAACTTCATTAGACAAAAGCATTTGTTTAACTGTTTATATGGGAGTAATTCACCATGCAGACTTAAGGCTGCATAAAAATTCAATAGCCCAATCCACATAACTTCCATGAATATATGACTTTTAACTTTTGCTCTCAATTTCCAAGGGTACACTCACTCACTTCTTCCTGAAGTCTACCTTGGGAACAAGATGGGACTTGCTCTGTTTAACCAAGGAAACAAGACAGAGTCTTAACTAATCATCATGTACTCTTGTGCATCATGTAGGATAAAGGACGGTGTGATGAGAGAGGTCAAGACGATGACACTCCTTAGTAATGCTCGCCTCGAGACATTTAACCAATCTCGTCAGAAACTGGAACAAGGTCCAGGTGGACAAACGGTAAGGCAACACTGTCAAACCCTGCCAGTCAATATACACTTGACATATTAAAAACTACTCTACTGGGCTGGATAGCTCAGCAGTTAGAGATACTGTTCTTTAAAGATCTGAGTTTGGTCCCTAGTACACACATGAGGTGGCTCACAACTACCTGTCACTGCAGCTCCAGGGGGCCAATGCTCTCTTCTCTCATCCTCAGGTACCTGCACTTGTTCATACACACAAATAATAAAACACAAATCTAAAAACCCTAACTCTACCAGCACTGCTATCTAATTCAGCATCTCATTTATACCTGTACTTAGAACACCTTTTCTTACTCCAAATAACAAACTTAGACTACCACAGGAACATACTCTGGACTTCCCAATGGAACAGGAATCTGAATTACCCATTTTATTTTTAAATTATTTATTTAATGATAGTATCTTACTATATAGTTCAGGGTGGCCTTGAACTCTTGAATCCTTCTACCTCAGCTCAAGAGGGTTAAGAGTTATAGGTGTATAATCAGCTGATTCTTCTGAAGATACACCCACACACACAGAATTATTTTTAAGATTTTTTTGACATGTTTAAGAGTGAGATAAAGTTAGCTATGAGGAAAAGCAAAGCCATGTGTGCATGAAGTGACGGGCAGAGATCTCAGTTGTTTCTAACCTAGAACTCTTATCTAAGGAGACAGAGAACTACTTCCTTCTAAAAGAAAACATCATCACTTGAATTAAAATGTAATTTGTAGATCACACTATTAAAAATAGTTTCTAGAAAGAGCCATATTATGTAGCAGTCCCCATGTTGCAATAAAATTAAAAATTTCAATAGATGGGGCTGAAGCTATATATTGTTATGAATCAATATAATATTTCCCAGCACTAGAAAAAAATCCAAGAAAATTATTAAAATTGAAGAGAACTAAAGTTTAAAACATACATGCCAAATCAAGGAGCTGGAGAGATGGTTCAACAGTTAAGAGCAGTTGCTCTTGAAAAAACTTGGGTTTAGTTCCTAGCATTCATGTTGGGTGGCCCATAATAGCCTGTTAACAATTTTGGGGGATCTGACACCCTTTTCTGGTCTTCCAGTGTTCATAAATGTGCATGTGCATATACACAGACATAAATTCAAGTACACATACATTCACTTAAAATATATCTTAGGGAGAAGAAAAGCCAAATCAAGATGTACTGTTATGGTTCTAAAGGTGAAATCCAAGAAGGCTGAGATAAAGGCAGTGACAACATATCACAGACAGAGGTTTGAAGTGGGTATACATCCCACAGCCAGTCAGTCACAACTCAAGATTTCTCAAATCTCAAATCTCAGAGGAAAGGAGGAGAATCAAACACATTCTGAGGTCATTTAATTCCCAGGTCAACCTATACCTAGTTCACATCTCTTTGAACTCTTGCACCGATTCTGAGATTTTGATGGAGAATAGTAATCAGTTACATTGACAATATATACAGACAGTCATTAGTATAGATCACATTAAAAATGAGATGGTAAAACTCTTCCTTAACAACAAAAATTAGAGAAAGCTAAAATAATGCTTCACTTTAAAATGACCAATAGATATTCTTACAATCCTTAACTTTCAGTTATGTTTCTTATGCAGTTCTTAAAAACCAGTTCTTGTGTTGGGAGTGTAGTTCAGTCTTTAGGTAACTGGTCCTAGCACATCCAAGGCCCTGGGCACTTGACCACAAAAAAACAAACCCTCTTATCTGTTCAAAACAACAACAAAACCTCTTTTCAGCTCACAATTTGTGTTGCAATAAAGAAAAATCATCCTTAAACTCAATGTTTTTTGGTTGAATAATTATATAACGATACAGCAAGTGTTATTTCCATTTTAGCTTAGCCAATCCAGTATTGGGGATTTAGACATAAAATTCTGTCCTTATGATTACAAAGTACTTTTTTTTGCATACTATATTTTAAAATAATGCTTTTTATCTCCTTAAGAAAGTTCTTCAAATACTGATTCACAAATGGGTAACTTCCATGGCTCTATATGCACTTGCAGCTTTCTAAAGAAGGCACACTGAGGTATAGTACCATGTCAGCTTTCACTCCCATCTTAGCTTTAGATACTTAAAATCATGTGTATAAAGCCTATAGGAATCAAATCTAACAAGGCTGCAATGCCAATTTGCGCAGCGATTTGAGAAAATATAAATTTTATGTAGCTGCCAGTTTGCTACGTAACTTATACTTTCCACTTACTGTAAATACTACATTTTGCTATTTTATATAGAATGGAAACAAGTCAGTAAACCATGAGTCTACTTATATGCACACTGTGTTATTTCTGTACCCTTATTCCATCTCCTAGAGCCTATGGAGATGCTGCTAAGTCACCCTTACAGAGGCAAGACAAGTATGAACCAAAGCATTAGGCTCTATAAACACAGACTCTACACACACTTATGGATTTAGGAAAATAAGAATACACCAACTACCAGGTTTCCTCAGAAAACTGTAAGAGGATCTGGTGAAAGCTCAGTTGGTAAAAGCGTTTAATGCACAAGGTCTCGGACCTGAGTTTGGCGCCCTAGTGCCATGTAAATAGCCAACTTGCAGTAGTGCATCTGTGATCCTAGTGACAGGCAGATCTCTAAACTCACTTTTCAACCAGCCTGGACTGTCTTAAATAAGTGGAGCAGGAATGCGGAAGATGAATCCTTTCCTCACTCGTGAGCTTGTACACACATGTATGCGAAGACACATCCTCCATAAAGAAACCTCTAAGAATGTTTTTAACTAGAGAAATAGCTCAAGACAAGGATCATAATTAAAATGACAAGATCCATTATTTTTGGACTATCAATTTTAGGTGCAATTTAATTTGAAAGCAAAGATAGGCAAATAAACTGTCTATCCTCCAATCCAAGATTCTATAAGTTGTATGTTCTACTTTAATTACATAGGTCAAAATACTAAAGAACACGCAACTTAGAATAAAATGCATTGCTAAAGGCTAAAAATGTTAAAATTAAGCAATCATACCCCATCACAAAAATGTCCTTATCAAAGTCAGGCACTTGTCTAATGTCTCACTGACAAGCTCCTTCATCCCTTAACACAGACAGTACTAGTTTTATGGCATTGAACGGACATTCCAAGATTCATAACTGCACTGCCAACTGATGAATCTACCAGAGTCTACATTTTGCATTATTACATAATTCTTGACAGCCTCAAGCAAGCTGATCTCAGTAGAAGGTCAATCTAGAGCTCACTTCTGCCGTTTTCCTAGCTTCCAATGACCCAATCCACTTTGGCACCTGTCCCTCCCTCAGTTCTGTCTCAGTCTGCCTCGATTCCCAGCCTATGCTTTAAGAGCTGTGATGATTCATATACTGAAACTTTCTTCCTTGAGAGCATTTTACTCAAACTTTAAAGATCATTTCTGTTACACACTTACTATCTCCACTTCACTGTATACTCCTTAATGTTACTGTCTGAACGCCAAATCTTACTGTCCTGAGAAGAAAACAAAAGAAAAGTGGCATCTAAAGCAGCCTACTTGGGTCATATTCTGTAAGCTACGCTGATAAGTTCTACAGCTGGAATTTACATTCCCCACCAGCCATGTCTTTCTTGTTAAAACCTTAGACAACTCAATTTATAGTTCTTGGTAGCTGTCTTCTTATATGTAAACCAGCTATGATTCCTGTACTGCCTAATTCAGATCACTGAGAAAAGAAAATGAAATATACATACACAATACATTACAGAGTTTCCACACCCACAAAAGCAAACAAATGGTGCCATTTCCTTGGTAAATCTATATACCAAAGTAACTCATAGGCAAATATGTGTATCCTTTGGCTAAACACTAGATAAAGGGGCATATAACATAATCACTCATACAAGATCAAAAAATGTCACACTGTTAAATAAGCAAACATGTATTTCCCCTTAAAAGAGAATCTCCCAAAATATGTCTCTCTCTACCACCCTTCCTTTCATGCATTACACCCTGAAGATGGCTCTAACAAGAGATCTGATTTATTTTATGGTTCTTTATGTGCATACTTACTTTTACAAATACAAATGCATAGCCATGTGGATATGCCTGTTCATTTTACCTATCCCTTACTGCATGAGCTGCTGTCAATACCATCTTAAGGAAAAGAAATACAGCAAAAACTTTAAAAATATGTTGTCTCATACGTCTTTGGTATAAATTCCTTAAAGTAGGGTTTCTAGACTAAAAAAGTTAGTAACTGTGCTAGACTTTGCTGAATTCTCCTTCACGGAATCAAATCATTTTGCATTTCCACTAGCAATGTATGAGTGTAACCTCCTTGCAACTGCACTGAAGTACTATCCCAGTTTTGGATTTCTCTCCCACCCTACCGAAGAAACTGAAGTACTTTCCACCCATGCTTCTCAGGTCCCTGCATTCCTGCCACTTCATTTGCATGTCCACCCATCTTTGTTATTGTTGAAATGGAATTTCTCAGCCTGTTTTAGACCCCAGGCAATACTGCTGTTTTGTTCCAGTGACCATGCTTTCCCTAAATGACTGTGCTGTCTCCCACCTGGTCCTCCTGCATACATCATAGTGCATTTTCACAAAACCACTAACCTGGTCTCTTTCATAAGGAACTTGTTCCCCTGTGTCTAATCCTCCAGTTTTCTCATTACACCCAAAGTCCACAAGGTAGCCACCTTAGCATATAAAGGCCTAACCCATCATCTCTCTCCAGGTGACCCTCTCTCTATTGTAGCTTTCTGTCTCCTCCTTTTCTGTCCTTTACAGACAAAAGTTCCTTCTAACATGAAAAGCTCTCAAGAGACCTGTCTACAAGGCAGTCTCTCTTCACCCCCACTGCTTCTTTTCCCTTTTAGGACAGTTCACATATCACTTCAGGACAATAATCACCTTTAATCATCCTAGTATAAGACTGTCCCCTTTCCCAATCATTACCCTATCTGACTTCCTTCCTACAAACTCAGTACATTCTTGCTGATTCATAGTCTATTCTCACCTGCTGGGACTGGGGGACAGGAAGGAACCACCTTTTCTGTCACTGTCTCTTTCTGGAATACTGCCCGGCCATTCAAAGGTGTTCAATAAACATGTTTCAGGCCACTCAAGCCAATTAAGCATCGTCCAGTTTTCTAATATTTCTCGATTTCATCTAATGTTGTTTCTTGATTTTCCATCTTAGATTAGTATTATTACTAACACATCTCTTAGAGCAGAAGCTATTTAGAATTAAAAACTTGACATAGTCTACTAAGAATCAAAATCAGGAATTTTAATGCCTAGAAAAAGCCAACATTACCATCAAACTGGCATCAGAACTAAATGCTTTTAATGCCAATGACACATTATAAGGATGAAAATTGAAACACTAAATATTCTGTGTGAATTCTATCCAGAGCCAGAAAATAGCTGTCACTCCATAAGAGTATGTACACTTTTACTATGAAAGGTGTCTAATCATAAAGGGCAGGTTACCACACACCCCAGCTGTTACTCAATGGTGCACTCAGCAGTTAAGGAAAAGCCATAGAGCGGCAGGTACCAGCACAAGATGGTACGCTCTGGAGAGAAATCACTGCTTTAGAAAAGGAAGCAGCAGACGGATCTCATTTTTATAAAATGAAAATGTTATATTAACAGACATATGAAAGGTTCAGGAAGAAGCAGCACCAAAATATTAATAAACGTTAGTTTTGATGACTGTCTATAAATGGTTTATCTGTGTTTTCTGTATCTTACCAGCATGTCTTTTAAAAAATGGTTAAAAGCTACTGGAAAAGGGAAAGATTTTTTGCTCAGAGGCTTTCCCACATATTTCTAATGTTTTCCCTACTATCACCCTTCCAAGGAATGGGGAGAAAGGGTCACTTGAGAGAGCACTTCTTCCCAGACAGAAACACGAAAGCTGCATGAAAGGCTGAGAAGTAAGAAGCCTTAGTGTCCTGTTCTGGTTACCGAAGTTACTTACCATCAGTTATCTCAGACACAGTGCTAGAGCCAATGAGTAGGAAATGCTAACTGGAAAGTCCTGAAAGTGACTCTGAATGCTCTAAAATGTTTCTAAAGAAATAAACAGAACATCATTTATGATTTTATGTAAAAACTCAAAACAATTTATCATTCTAATAAAAAGCTACCTTTTAATCTAAAAGTATTTACAAGGAAACTTATAAAACTTTTTTTCTAAAATAAAGATATTAAATTCAAACGTTTAACATGTTTATATATATATTTTTGATCTAGTCAAATGCTGATATTTCTTATCACTTTAGTGAATGCCAAAGAATTTAATTTTACAGAGTTTTGGTAAAACTAAGCATCAAGCCTATGACTTTGTATTTGCTATACCCAAACTAGTCCTCCAGATCTAAAAATTAAATTTAGAGAAAATACTGAATGAAATTTTAATGGGCATATTAATAAAGTAAAATTCTACAATCACACACTTATTCTCAAAAATTCCTAAGCATTTCCTATCATATATGCTGGTACAGCTCTTGCCAGCCTTTCTTAATGTTCTGTCAGAGCATTCTCAGCTTCAACTCATGGTTAGCATGATCAGTACAACTAGGTTATCCTCTCACCTGCCCTTTTCCTTTTTCATTGACAGTACATATGAGATATGAGATCTTATTGCATCAACTAACTGAAAGGAAACGAAGACAAGGAAGGACAAAGTACCACAAGCTCTACTGTGCAGATCAAAATAGAATAGACATTTTTACAAGATTTTTCCCTCTGGAGTCCAACTCAGCACATCTACCACCTCCACACTAGTCTTCCGGAACAGTTCTATGCAGAAGCAGCTTCAGTCATATCTCAACTTTGCATCATCAACAATACAGTGAGAATGCATACAGGCTTCCTTTGTATCTGGGAAGAATAGGCATACATGATAATGTGGTGTAATCGCTCAAGAACTATAAAAAGGTCCTATTTGGACTCTCAATACTACCCATATACTAACTGGTTTATAAATCCAGAGGTTTACCTTACAACATTGAAACAGAACAGTTCTCTCTCCCTCCCTCCCCCCCCCATACACACACACACACACACACACACACACACACACACACCCCTCACTGTTTAAAGATACACTTACTTTTACATTCTTTTATAATATCTGAATTGTATTTTAATTATAAAAAGTTACAAAAGTGTATCCATCGTGGGCCTTAAGTTAGTATTCTAACATGAAGGCTTCAACAGTCCAACTCAAGTTTAAAGAAACACTTAGGTGACATTCCTTCACATCGAAAGGAACTCATTTGTAGCACTGAAGTGAAACAAGCCAATGTGGCTTAAACCCCTCAGGATACTTTGTCTTATAAATCTGTAGCCTTCGTTAAATAACCACAGTGCTATCCAGAATTACTTTTACCCAGATTTACAGATTTTCAAAATGTTAATTATAAAGCACCAAGCATTTCCTTTTCTCTCCCCTACCCACCCAGCCAGCCCACCCTGCAGTGGTTCAGTTCAACATTCTCAGCACTGAGTAAGAATCTCCAGGCAGAAGGTGGGGAGGGAAACGGAGCCATGGAAACAAATACTGTCGGCACCGGCAGGGGCTGTCTTCTTAAATCCCAAACCTTTACATTACTACTTTAAAACCGCCGATCAACAATCTCTCCTCACCCCGCTTCTTTTGGAAGAGGCAAATGAAGTTTAAGTGGCAACGTATTTATCAAAATGAGAATTTTAAAGCAAGCAGAACTAGTCCTTGTGAGGGAGCCTTGAAAGAAATGGACATTGATATCTTTCACAGAAGTCCCTTCTTTCCCAATTTCATCTCTGTGTTCCAATTATAATGGAAAGGAATAAAGCAACCTTTATTGAGGCTACTTTAAAAGTCCTATTTAATACCATACACTTTTTTTTGTGGCAGCCTCTACTTGAACGTAAATAAATCCTTAAAGATGCAGAATCTGTTACTCAACTGGTTCGGTGCAAGAGGAACCACCAGGGTTTTTTTTTTACCTTAGGTACCATCTGGCTAAGTAGGAGCAGGGAGATGGGATGGCTATTCTGAGGTTAGGGGTGCCTGGGCGTTTTATTAAGAAAGGGGGCGATTATATAGTCTCTTGAAGTCTTGATCAAGTTCCACTGGACGGTATGCAGCAGTACAAAGAGGAAGCGGTGAGGGCTGCGGGGTCCCAGGTCAGAATGAGAGAATGGGACGAGTGAAGAACTGGGTGTAGGGGTGGGAAAGAAACTGGCCAGACGTGGCCGAGAAAGAATAAGGGGTGGGAACGCGAGCCACAGCCTTCACTCCGGGTGCCCAGGCCTGCGCCAGGATACTCCGGCAGGAAGGAACCCGAGGCGGTGGCTGCCTCCCAACGGGACCCTGGGAGTCGGTGGAGGCCAGAGGTGCGCCACGGCCCGGACGCGCCCGCTGCCTCCTCACCTTCGGGCATCTCTCGGTCGCTGATGTGCTGCAGGTGGTGGCCCTCGCCGGCTCCGAAATCCAACTCGGCGGGCTCCACGGCCGCAGCAGGCGCCGGCGCTACCGCCACCGCGTCCCCGGCCGCCGCCTCGTACACCTCGGACTCGTAGTCGGGCTCTGCCGGCCCCGCGCGCCGGCCCAGCTTGGGGCTGGCATTGGGGGACACGCAACAGGTCAGCGTGTTCCCCATGGGGCGCGTCCGCTCCGCTCGGCCGACGCCTGCGCCTCCGCTCGCCCCGGACTCCGCGCCCGCCCCCTCCCCCAACAATGGCGCGGTCGGCGCCGGCAGCCCCGGGCTGAGCGGGGCTGCGCCCGCCCGCACTTGCCGCCGCGCCCGCTGCGCGCCCGCCCGCCCCGCCGCCCGGCCCGGGGCAGGGCTCCGGCCTCGGCCGCACCCCCGCCGGCTCGCCGCCGCCGCCTCCCCACAGCGGACTAGTCTGCGAGGGCGGCGACCAGCCCGGCTTATTTAAAAGGGGTGGGGACCCGACAAGCGCTGGGAGACGCAGCCACTGCGGGCCGAGAGCGCGGCCGGAGCTCCTCCTCCTTCCGTCGCCGCCTCCGGACTGAAGGCCGCTAGCCGGCTCCTGCCAACCGGAACGCGCTCCGCGGTCACCTGGTGACAGGTAGCCAATCAGACCTGAACTTCCCTCCACGCACCCGCCTACGGCCCAGGCACGTGACTCACAAAGCCCCGCCCCGTCCCTCAAGCTGAGCCGCGCGGACTCTGATTTCCATTCCTCGTGAGCTGCACGGAGTCGGCTTCCTAATGGAGACCTGCGGCAGTTTGTTACTCGAGGCCGCGCTTCGAGGCGGGCCCCGAAGGCCCTGCCTGGTGGAGAGTTGGTTTTCTCAGCAGTTTGGTCTCTTCATGTTTGACAGCTTCCCTTTGCTCACCCAAGTAAGTTGCACCGGACTTAGCCGGTTGTGTATGGTTAAATGCTCGTCTTCCATCTTCCCAGTGTTACGTTTCCCCTGCAACATTGGCCATAGCAACCCTGAGGCTCGCGCCTTACTCTCAGTAAAGAACTGTGACTGTGTCTTGCTTGAGACCTTTAGACACGTCACCCTTCGGTTTCCTCATACGTAAAATAAGGACCAAACTCGTCCCTCTCAGTTCGGAAAAGCTGGGAGCCAACAACTCCCTTTTCGCTTGTTTTCTTCCATCACAAGACAGGAATTTCCGGATTTCGTTTCTTTAACTAGCAATGCAGAGAGCAGTTTTCTCCCACAAAATAGAGAATCACACGGTGGAATGCCCACAGTCCTAATTGATGGGGATGGTAGAGAACAATTAACGTTTAGCATGCACCGTGTATTGGTCACCATGCCAACGGAGTTCCCTTAGCTGTAAGTCTAAAGAGTAGTCTAATGTTCTATCTCCCAGATTTTACTGGTCAGTGGCAGGATAGGGGGAGCATGGATATGTAGAAATAACTTTCTCAAGGTTGCATGCTGCTCATGTAGGCGCCAGAATAGTCAGGATTCCAGGTTTATCTCACAGTACCTGTAAAAGGAAGTCACACTTAGGGAAAATGACAGACTGTTTGTTGGTACTTGGTAGTGTTCAGTTTAAGGAAGAGCCATCTTTTCACTTGGGAATTTAAAATATCTTCCCTAATTGAATCTTCAGGTTCATTCTCTCTTCCTGAAGTGCGTACCAGCAGTCTAGGCTCTCAGTACATTCAGGAAAATGAGAAGCAAAAATTTGGAGAATCAAACTGTACCAGTTCACACTGCTGATTTTGGGGTGCAAACACAGCTATCTGGCCCCAAAGTCAATGGGGTCAAGAGTTTAGTTGGTTTTAAATTTACATATTTATTGTATTTGTATGAGCACACTGTAGCTATCTTCAGACACATCAGAAGAGGCATCAGATCCCATTACCGATGGTTGTGAGCCATCATGAGGTTGCTGGGATTTGAACTCTGGACCTCTAGAAGAGCAGTAAGTCCTCTTAACCTCTGAGCCATCTCTCCAGACCAAGAGTTTAGATTTTATACTTGAAATAATTGTTGAATATGAAGTTCAGAAGTCATTATCAGGTGTATTTAAGACTACATTACTCTGGACAGCAAGAAGAAAGGAAAGAAAAGGGCCAGTTAGGGAAGCATATTCTTTCACCTAGGAGGGAAAGACAGCTCCAATAAAGGGCATGGGTGACTGAGGGGACAAAGAACTTATTTCCAAAGAGAAATAGGAAGTTCTTAGTTATTGGATATGGAGGGAGATCAGAAGTAGAAGGCAAAAAAGGCTCAAGTTCTGATTTAGAGGAATAGGTGGATTTTGATGCCTCCCCCCAGACAGATAAAGAGAGAAGAATAAGTTTGGAGAAGTCGGTTTTGACACTGTTAAGTGTTGTATGAAAATGAATCCTTCTGAGGGGAGAAAGCAGAGAGTATATGACTAAAGAAAATTTTCAAGATGGGAGAAAAAGCAAGATGGATGTTCTTTAATATTAAAGGCGTAAGAGTCCATGAGTACAACAAAATTTCAAACTTAGAAAGAAAGGAGGAATTAATAAATAACATCCCTAAGAAGGCAGAGATATTTGCAGTCCAGATCTGGGATAGATAAGCTTTGGGAAGCAGACGCAAGCAGGGAGAAAAGACCTATGTGACATTGCTGGTGAGGCTTTGGGAAAGTTCACTTTGTGATCCCTGTTTTCCTACAGTTACAGTTTGGAAAATAGCTGGGGGAAACGGAAGTGTGACGTCTGTACCTCCCAGAAGTCATATTTAATGAAAACCAACTACCATTTCTCTGGCTAGTTTTATGTCAACTTGATACAAGCTAAAGTCGTCTAAAAGGAGGGAGCCTCAGTTGTTTTCTTAGGATTGATAGGGGAGGGCCCAGCCCATTGTGGGTGGTGCCATCCTTGGGCTGGTGGTCCTGGGTTCTATAAGAAAACAGTCTGAACAGACCATAAGGAGCAAGCCAGTAAGCAGCACCTCTCCATGGCCTGCATCATTTCCTGTCTCCAGGTTCCTGCCCTGTTGAGTTTCTGTCCTGACTTCCTTGGATGATGAAAAGTGATGCCCATGTTTTTGGACATGGCGTTTCATAATTGCACTAGTAACCCTAACAAAGACACTATTACCCCTCAATATCGGTAAAGAATTGTCTTCAGAATCCACTACAGATACCACAACTAGAAGAAGCTGAAGTCCTTATGAAATGGCGCAGTGTTTACATATAACCTACCTGTGTACATTCCCCCATGTATTTCAAACCACCCGAGTTACCTATAATACCTATAGATGTCAGTGCCATATATGTATATGTGTGTGTGTGTGTATGTATGTATATATATATGGGCAATATTATATTATTTATAGAATAATGACAAGAGAAATGTGTATGCTTGGTAGAGATGCAAGTTATTTCAAGTATTTTCAGCCCATTCATCGTTGAATCCATGAAGGTAGTAACCACAGATAAGAGGACAATGCCTCTTCCCTCAGAAGTGAGTAAATTGAGATATTTGAGCAAAGTCCATGGAGCTCAGCTCTGAAAAGCTATGTCACAGAAGCGGAAGGTGACGCTACTTATTCTTCCCAAGCCATGAAAAGAAATGGCAACAACTGTGGAACGTAAACAGATAAGGAAGCTCAATGTATTTGTATAAAGTGTGGACCTTTTACAAACCCTCTAGCCACATAGAAGACCACAAAAAGGACCCGAGGGAATATTAGCCTTTTAACAGGAAGAAAAGGTTATTTCAAAAGGCAAGGGAGCAACGGGGATTAATTTTTAATTTAATTCCGTGTAAAGCATTTACTTAAGCACTGATGACAGAGTGAAAAATACATTAAAACGTGGGAAACCACAGGGGGATGAGAGTGTTTTTCCATCACCAATGATAAATCCTTAAGGCCCAACGACACATTCTAAGGTGATAATATTGTCTAAGGTGTTAGAAATCATTGCATAGCATTTTAGATGCTCCCTGTTAATTGAAGCTATGTTTAAGATCAAGTTACAAAATAGTGCCTGCTCATAACAACATACACAGATAAATACAAAAGACCTTAAAATTAAATAATTTAAAACATAAGCAAAACCACTGTGAACCATTGTTACAAAAATAGACTTTAAAGCGTATAACTTTCAAAAATAGTAGAAAGCATTAATTTAAAAAGATCTGACTTTCTAGGAGAGTGATGTTGTACAAAACAAAACACAAATTCTGTGGTAAGTACTAAGTGAAGGTTAGCATCTGTAAGAATCTGAGGTTTTATTTGTATGAATCTAAGGTAATTATCTTAGGACTTTCCAATATGTCAGTCCCACCCCTTATATATTTATATTTTTAATTTATGTGTTATGGGTATTGTATCTGCATGTATGTCTGTGTAGTAGCTCTTGAGGGCTATAAGAAGGCATTGGATCCCCTAGGTCTGGAGTTACAAATACGCATGAGTTGTGTCATGCATGCTGGGAATTGAACATTAGATTCTTTGGAAGAGCAGCTCTTAAATGTGCTGAGCCATCTCTCCATCCCTATTTTTATTTTTATTATTTTAAATATTTATTTATTTATTTTGTAAGTGCACTGTTGCTATCTTCAGAAATACCAGAAGAGAACATCAGATCCCATTACAGATGGTTGTGAGTCACCATGTGGTTGCTGGGAATTGAACTCAGGACCTCTGGAAGAGCAGTCAGTGCCCTTACCCACTAAGCCCCCTTATTTTTATTTTTTAATGTGTATGTGTGTATGTTTGTGTGGCATATGTAATTACACATATTATGAAGGCCAGAAGAGGGTGTCAGATTCCTGGAACTGGAATCATATAGGTGATTGTGAGTTGCCTGATATAGGTGCTGGGGCCAAGCCTGGGTCCTCTACCAAAACAGTATGTGGTCTTAGCTGCTGAGTCATCTCTATAGCACACAGACTCCTCTATTAAAGGGAGTCTTTGGCCAAGTGAAACAAGTTTCCCTTATGTTAGAAGCATTTCCTTGCAATGATTTGACAGTTCCCTCCAGCTTCTTCCAGAAGCCTTCTTGACAGCAGCCTCTTCACATAAGCTGACATTAGAAAGACAATGCTGGAGGGGAAGAGGAGTTTGATTAAACTTGACAGAACTGAACAGTTTGAAGAGGTCTTTTTAGCCTAGTTTATGTTCTTAGAAACACAGCATAGACTTAGGGCAGGATCTTTTTCTTATAATGGCTTTATTGCCCTCTTGTCTAAATGATCATTATCATCACAGCAAGAAGTCTTCACTGAAGTGCCTCTAGGAATCATGCTATCATAAGATATTTACACAGTAATATGGATAGATGCAGGGACCAGGGAACTTGTCTTGGAAGACACTTGCTATAAAAAGCATATTTTTTAAGAAAAGAAACCCTTAACCCCAATCCTAACAACCTGGGTTACATTTTTCTGGATCTAGGGCCTTGAACTCCTTTGTGGAGTGGCCCTACATATTTTAATTGGCTTTTTAAGAATGAGTGGTTAGACTTGACATTTTGGTATATAGACCCCAAATTTAGTAACATGGCATCTGTGGGGTGCTTAGGTGGAAAAGGACAGTATTTTCTAACCTATTTCTTCCAATGTCTTTCCCACGCAGATGGAATAGATTACCCCTGTGAAAAAAATATCCTGGTTATTCAATAAATACTCTGTGTGGGAGGAGTAGAGAAAGACTGAAACCATAGGAACAATAAAAACTCAAGTATCCAGTATAATTCTGTCATGTTCTTTGCAGCCAGAATCAGAAATCCAGGATAGCAGCTCAGCTTGGCCATCTGGTCAACCTATACTCATTCTCTGAGGTTTATCTGGAGCAGAGCTTCTTCTACAGTACTTCCCTCTTTCCCTCAAGACAGGTTCTGTCTCTGGCTTGTAATGAGTTTTCCTGCAGAGTCAAACTGCAGAGCAATATGCTCTCACATTGTATGATAATTACTTTTATGTCTGACAGCCCTGTAAAACCCAATTCTGAGAACACAAAACTTCTGTTCATCTTATGTATTCTTAGCACTCAGTATAAACCTGGCTTTTTGAGTGAGCATATAAGTGAATGAGAAGTCTGAATAGCATGTACTAACATCAGAAGCTGAGAACTATGGAAAGCCATTTATATTTTTCCAGCACTCTCTTACCTCTGCTTCTAACTTTTGTTTTTCTGTAGTGTCTCTCTAAAACAACCATCATTTTATAATAATAGTAATATAATAATCTCATAACTTGGGGTCAGGAAGTGAGTCAGGACACACACATCACTGCTTAGGAAAAAGAAGAGCGAGCTGGAGTGAACCAGTTTAACAATAGAACTGGCTAAGATGGCTGACCAGCAGGATCAGTTCTGACTGGAGCCGTGATCCCCTATTTCTCTTCAGGCCTCAACTCTGAGGATAGAATGTCCATGACGGTTTCTTCATTGCATGCCAGGCATCTGGTTTGCAAAGGTTGGGATTCCTGAGACTGACGAGAGACATCATGGTTCTCTCAAGCGCAGCCAGATTTCTTACAGAACACAAATGTGTAACACTAATATGTTTCACGTTCTCAGTGAGGACATCAGTCTACAAACACAGAAGAAGGAGAGCTGCATTCAGCTTTATGCTTTCATGGGGAAACAACCCTCAAAGCCAGTTCTTGGACTGGCTCCACAATCTTGTCTGTTGTCACCAGATCAAGAAATTGTCTTTTCACTACTTTATGATGGGTCAGCTAAAGATATTGGAACCAGACCTAAGTCTAGCATCCAGAGAAACCTTGGTCCTGCAGCCTTTGGGGTTTTATTTGTGTGTGTGTGTGTGTGTGTGTGTGTGTGTGTGTGTGTGTGTGTGTGTGTGTGTGTGTGTTGAGAGAAGGTCTTAGTGAATAACCAAACTCATGAGCCTCACTTCATAGCCTCCCCAGTGCTGTCATTACATGAATGTGCCACAAGCCCAGCAGCCTTTGGTTTTGTAGCAGGTGAATAGAACAGGTTCCATTTTATAATGTCTCCCCATGCATTGAATCAAACTGAAAACAGTAATAGAGTTTTTTAAAAAAGTCTTCAGACTTACACACTAAGAACCATACATTTTTCTGGTTAATTCTTTACATAGAGCAATCTATGATCTATGGTTTGAGCAAATGAGGATCCCACAGGAAAAAGAAACCATTACAGAAGACAGTGTCCTCAATGAGATTATTATTGTTTCTTTTGTGGACATACATGTGTGGTGCTTTACATGAGTGCACGCGAATACCCAGGACAGTCCCCTGCAGTAGTGATAGGTCAGATTCTCAGACAGAGCTCCCCTGGGCCAGACACATCTTAAACCCATCCAATACAAAGAGGAGAATGGGGGTGCCATTCACTGTTGTTTGTTTCTCCACAGTGTATGCAGGGTCTCTGTGACCTTCTCCAGAAGTGTTGGGAAGAGCCTGAGACACCCTTCCACTGTGCTAGTACTCCTTTGAGTCAGAATTCATGCTTCCATGAGGAGTTAGCATTGGAATTGGGTATTTTACATGGATAAAAGGAATAAACGTGGTTAGGAAAATAGATATTATAACTAGTTTCATAATGGGCTTGACCAAAGCTAAACAGAAAGTAAACCATGCTAGCGCTGAGGCTCAACATCAACTAATTGTAATTAAGTGACTTATGACTTGCGTGAGTGACAGGGCCCTTACCTTCATCCTCTGGGCTGGAAGAATGCTTTTGGTGCCATTAATGCAACCTGAAGCAACAGATATGTTAGCACTACTCAACTTACTTTATTAAAGTTTTTGTTAACTTATTTATTATAGTTTCTCAGCATTTTTATTTTTAAGAATGACTTAGACAATGTGAATAGACATGGATGTGAGAGAAAGATTGTGGAAAACAGGAGGGTCAACAGGAGAAGTAGGGAGGTGGGAGTGATCAGTATGAAAAGTATCTATGCATGTGACATTGTAAAAATAAATAAATAAATAAGTTGGCTTAAACTGCTGTCCTGGCTACTAAGTTCTTAAGGAAGTGCTTAAGTTTGGTAGCTGTGGCAACTGTTTCCCCATCATTTCCTTCCATCCTTCCAGGCACCTGCCAGAACTATGAGAGTCTAGACGTTTTCTGGCCTTCTCATAAAGAAGCTAAAGGGATATACACACCCTTGGCTGTGTTGTCCTGATCTTTCCAAACCACTGGTCAGAAGATCCAGATCATACTGTGGGCCAGAAACAGAGGTAGCCTTTGTGCTGCAGATCCCACCACCCACTGCTGAAGAAGAGCCAGGGCTCAGGACAAGTGTGACAAACACACTTGATACTCCACATGTAGACTTTGCAACTGGCTCTTAGCACGTCTTCTCACCCCTTTCCACTGAAAAAGAAAAGGAAAGTGCATGACAGCCAATTAAAAGATGACAGAATCTTTTATTAAATTTAACAGTACTTACTGTGTTTAGCTTCTTACAGAACTGAAAAATACATTAGTATAGAGATGTTAAGAAATGTACACAAAGATGAAAATAAAACAAAACCCCATCCCAAGACACCCCTGCTTTTGTTTTTTTTTTTGTTTTTTTTTTGTTTTTTTTTTAGCATTTTATGGCATACTTCTCTAAACTTTAATAAAATGTTTCAATGATTTAAAAGTGAAACAATAGTTTTTTGTCTTGCTTTCTTAGCAATATAATTATTTCCCGTGTGTGTGTGTGTGTGTGTGTGTGTGTGTGTGTGTGTGTGTGTGATGACTTCATAATATACATTCATCCATCCATGATATTCATTAACAGCCTGCAAGTCTCCAGGCAATAAGCTCAGAACTCTGAGATATGTCAGCAAAATAGAGGATTTGGCCTCCTGGGGTTGATATTTAAGTAGAAAGAAACCTTAAAAAGCAATAAATAAGCAAATGCATGTCAGTTAATGGCATTGTTTCATAAGGAACACTGGGGAGTCTAATGTATTAAGCTGTGTGGCTACATTTTATCCCTTGCTGTCTAAATGTATGTGTTGAAGTCATGACCCCTGGGATCTCAAAAAGACTATATTTGGGATAAAGTCTTTCATTTTGTTTTCTAATTTTTTTGGATTCTGGAGGGAAGGGGTTTTTTATTTATTTTGAAACAGTTTCTTTGTGTAGGGCCTGGTTAGAAGGAACTTGCCGTCAAGTACTGGCATCACTGACATACAGCAGCCTGCCCAGCTTGGAAATAAGGTCTTTATGCATGTAATGGTTAAAATGAGATCAGGGATTCAGACTCTGATCCAATAAAGGAGTGTTCCTATAAGAGGAGGAAGTTTGGGTACTAACACATGCCAGGAAGCTCATGTGAAGACATAAAAAAAATACATACCTTCTAGAAGCCTAGGATAAGAACTCAGGGCTGACCTTTTCTTCATAGCCCTCAACAGAATCCAGGCTTACACCTAGGACCTGAACCTGCAGCCTCTAGACTTGTTGAAGCCCCTGAGTTTATTGCCCTGTAATGGCAGTACACACAGACTGAGAAACACGGATAAAGCGAGAGGCTGCGGGAGCGCACTGAAGGCAAAGCAGAGCCTGGTGCTCTGCCTTAGGGGAGAATGAGGGAGCTGAAGCCTGGGAGGACGGGCACAGGAGGCAGCAGGTTCTGCTAGAATGTAAGGGTTAGTGTGTAAGTCTAAAGGGCTTTTGTTTGTTTTCTCTCACTGTTGGTAGTTTGATTCAGTGTGAGGAGACATAAAATGAAGCTCAGTTCTTTCCACCTGCTACAAACCAACGCTGGGGAAGCTGAGCAGTGAGGATCATGAGTGATCTCTATAGAGAATTCCCAGCCTTAAGGGCTTCAGAATATATTTTTTGGGAAACAGGAGAAGTTGCTAGAGAGCCAGTGGCATGGCCCTGTCCTATTACTTGTGTTGTATTAAAGTTTATAACCTTGTTAATGAAAATAAATACCAGTGCTAGTGAGAAGAGAGAAAGGGCTTTTGGAATTTAGAACCCTAGTTCTAAATTATCTATTCCACCATCTCCTGGCCACTTTCTCCCCAGCCAGACACACCAAAAAGCCATCATTTTAAAGACAGCCTCAGACCCCTTTGTAAGTTTTCTATAGAGTAACTCATGGAGGTTCTCTTTACATCATTTCAAGATCAGCTGGATGGGCACCTTCCCCTAATGTCCTCTCTGGGCTGTGCCCCAAGGCCTCCAGTCTTCAGACCTTTTTGGCTTGCTGGCACCAACTGCCATGTGCCAAGGTCCCATAGCTCATTGCTGCTCACCCTTGCTCATACCACACCCCTGCCTTAGCCTTAAGAAATGCAGATGTAAGGCTCCCTGCGATCTGCACACCCAACCAGGGAAGGGACAGTCATCAGTCAGGATTGTATCACAAGGGCTCCATGTGGCTTGAAGACTACCATTTATGAGAATGTATGACTCTGGACCCAACCAACTGTGACCAGTTATCCTTCTCCTTTCAGTCTCTAGTCCCCTCTCAAGCTAAGGAAGGCATCTTTGGTTTTCTTTCTTTTCTGTTATTTCTCAGATTATTCGAGGTAGGTGGGCTTGTGAGCTAAAGCACAGCTGTGAAGATCGGAAGGCATCTATCAGGATTTGGTCCTCTCCTCCCATCATGTGGTTTAAGGAGATCCAACAACTCAGGTGCTTGGGCTCAGCAAACTCCTTTAACCAACTGAGCAAATCCCTTTGTTAGCTAAGGAGTGATTCCTTATGGAAAAATTAATCCCTTACCAGTGATTCCCTCTGCCTTCCTCAAACCCCACAGAAGACCTATCAATTCTAGCCTGATTTTGACTTCATTCAGTCCACCAAACTCAGGGCATGTGGCTTAGAAAACTAAAAGAGTGCCAGTTCAGCCCGGAGTCTAGGGCTGATCCACAGCCATGGCCCCTGATACGTCTGCACATAAGCTGGACATTCCTCCAAGCACATGCCTTAGATAAGAGCCCTGGTGAAGGTTAGTGTCATCAACTTGACAGTCTCTAGAAACACTGAAGAGGCCAATTTCTAAGGGAGTCTTGAGGGGTTGCTGGAGGTGGGAAGATTCACCTTTAATGTGGGTGGTGCCATTCCATGGGCTGGGGCCCAAGACTTCATGAAAAAGGAAGCGAGCAGAGCTCAGCTACTCCCTGACTTCAGACTTGAGCAGCAGCCTCTGGCTCCAGCGGCCATATGTTCCCAGCACCATGAATTATATAGCTGAGGCTGGGAGTCACAGAAAACCTTCCTACCTTTAGCTGCTCTCCCTGGGTATTTTGTCAGAGCAATGAAACAAGTAAATAAAACACTGCCAGGAGGATCACAGATCTGGGCCTACTGTCACAAAAGGCTTAAGTACACCCAGGCCATCCTGAGCGATCAGGCAGGTTGTTAAAAAAGAAGACAGCAGCTGTCAACTTGAACTCTGCAACATTATTAGACCTCATCTGGGACCAGTAGCCAGTTCATTTGTGTGTGTGTGTGTGTGTGTGTGTGTGTGTGTGTGTGTGTATGTGTGTGTGTGTGTACATATATATGTGTGTATTTTTATACCCTTTAATTCCCTTAATCACCTGGGAAACACATTGAACTGAATGTGTATTGGAATCATCGCTGTATACATTTAACATTTACCATAAACACTATAACCCTGTTTTGCTTTCCTCCTGCCTGGGTTTTTATTAGTATGGAAATGGCCAGGGCCTCTCCTGACCTCTGAAAGGCCCAATGAAAACCTGAAACCGAGGCAAGGTGACAGAGTCTGGTTATTCAGCACAGAGGGCCTCATCATGTTACTTCTTAGAAAAACAAAACGCTGCCCCGAAGGACACAGTCACAGATGTTCTTCCCAGATCAAGCGGTTTCCAAATTTTTACAGTTTTAGTTTAAATGAGCCAGCAGGGACATTTCTAGACTAGAATATTTGAGCAAAAGCAAAGACAAGCTTGCAAATGTGTACCACTATACTCTAGATTGGGTATAATCAAATATGTCTCTGGGATGAAGTGAAGAAAAGAAGGGATTTTTTTTTTCTCTTTTTGCCCCAGAGTCATGTCAACATGAGACAGCTACACAGCTGAATAACAGATTCTCATGTTTCTTGTCTTGATCCGCCCCTATGTGCCTTATTAGGATGACTGTGAGCCTGTAGTTTAACCTCTGCCATGACTAACCAAACACGGACATATCCTCATGTTCAGCATGGAGATGCAAACATTTATAAGATATTTTAGCAGCACTTTTCCATAGGAATAGAGTCATCTGGAGAGTGAAGAATGTCTCCCTCTTCTCTGCCATTTTAAATCACCAGTGATGCCAAATATATTCATGCCAATAGATGCTGTTCCCAAACACCAGCATTCGGTTTAGCTGTATACCAGGCAACTGACCCAACCCTTGTAGGAAACAAAAATGTCTCTGTCTCAGATGACCAAACAGTGAAAAAGCAGATACTCTGTATTTCAGATAGATGGGAAGTTGTAAAGTTAGATATTTCTTAAAGGGTAATCTGCTTTGTGTTTTCCTTAGTTGTACTATTGTAATTTGTCTCAGTCCAGGTTTTTGCCAGACTTATGTGAATATCCTGTTTTATCCAACTCTTAATAGCATCTAACTATTAAAACTAAATCGTTGAGAAATGAAGAATTCTGCCATAATACTGTAGCACTGTCCGGAACATTCTGGTTCACCTTTCTTTTCTTTTTGGGGGCAGTGCCATGGAACAAACCCAGGATCCCCTGCATGCAAAGCACATGCTCTGCCATGGAGCTTTATTCCCAGCACCTTATCCAGTATAGTAAACACTGATAATCATAGTTAGAATAATTACCAAAATACTATCTAACTCTTTTGTTAGTACTAAGTGTCTTTTAAAGTCCATTTTTATTATTTGAGAATTGTACATAAGCATATATTCTCATCATATTCATCTATAAATCCTTTCTCTCACAGCTCTGAGATGCACTGCCAACTCCTCCAGGATCCGTTCTCTTCCTCTTCAGCCCCTCCAGCTTTGTGGCATCTCTCTTTTTTATCTCTTTTTCAATAATCATCCAAATCCAGTTTGTTTTGCCCATATATTCATGGGCCTGAGGCTTTTACCTGGAGTGTGATTCACCTGTCAGGAGCCACACCCTTAAAGAAAACCATCTCCTCTGTCCCTAGAGGTTACCGACTATGTGTAGCTCCTCAGTTAGGAGGGAGGAGCTGTGCACCCCTCTCACCTCATGGTTACAGTGCAGGCAAACCTGGTTGCTCTGAGTTAGTGAGTTCAGTCAGAGGTCCTGTTGTGTACAGAAGATACTGTTTCATTCCGATGCTTTTGAACCTCCTCTTTTTATAATCTCTCTTCTACAGTGATGCCTGGGCCATGGGGAGTAATGGTGACATACTAGTCCCTTTTATGGCTGAGCATCCTACGGACACTTATCTGTACTGGGACCAGTTGTAAGTTTCTTTATTAATCTCCATCCATGGAACAAAGACATTTATCCGATGAGATCTCACTGCAGCACCAGTCTATGGGAAGATGAATAAGAACTTAGAGGTCAATTTGATAGTATGTCTGTTTAGCAAAACAACAGTAGTAACTTCACCCCTGGTGCCTGTGAGCTCCCCAAGCAGAGATTCTTGGTAAGATTTACAGCATTTTGGTAAGCATTTCCTCCTGTGGAACGGGCCTGAAGTCACTGGTTTTCATCACAACATTTATGCCACTGTTACATACATAGACACATCTTGCCATGTTATCCTTATAGCCCACAGGCTTTAGAGTTGGGTTAGACTGCTGACTAATTTTTTCACTCCCAGGAGCTTACGTAGCACCTTGCAGTACTGTGAAAGCTAGCCAGTAGGGATAAGGCTTTCTGCTCAGTACCAACTGATTTCTCCATACCTTGTGACCAAAGTATGTTCTTTCTTCAGAGATAGGGTCTTACCATCAAGTTCTGCTGGGCACCCAAGAATAACTTTTATATATTTTTTTATGACTGTGAGCTTCTCAACTGTTGCCTGTGCCCTAGACTACTCACTGCCTGACCCTACCAGCCCTTGGGGTTTGGGGTGAGGTGTCGCAGACACAGGGAGCAGCTGAGAAACAGTGAAACGCCGCAGCAAGCTCTCTGAGCACTGCTGCGAGCTCCTTTAATACCCTCCACCTGTGCCCCCAATTGGTCCCAAGAAAGCATCTCTTCTAAACAGCAGATCCTGATTGGCAGGCATTATTTGCACCAGCAATCCTTGGTCTCCCAGACAGTCCTCAATTAGGTCCTCCTGCGGAAGATACTTCGGTGGCTGCGAGGGCCCCAGGCCGGCCATTCCTGCTATACCGAACAGTATGAGACAAGTCAAATGGCTAATGTACACTGTAGCCATCATGGCGCTAAGATTTTTGCCGAGAACTATGTGTTTGAAGTTCTTAGTCTGTCTTTATATAAATTCATTTACTTCTCATAGTTCCTCCACAAAACAGTGCTCTCATGAGCCTAATTTCAGGTATAAGGAAACCAAGACACGGTCGAAGCGGTCTGCACCAGATCACACAGCTGTCAGGAACAGTCAGCGTCTGTGAACTTGGGCAGTTTGGCGGGATTCCAGCTCAGTGTTGGCAAATGGCTGCCCTACACTTGCTACAGTCTCTTTGAGATTCTGTTGTGCTCTATGCACCGTATCAAATGCTCTTCATTCATGATGTATTTCATTTTTCAGAAGACGGGAAACTTAACATAGAAGTCCACGTGTCATCTTTTGAAGCCTAACCAATAAACTTCCTTTACAATTTTTATAAAGTGCCACTTATACAGAGCTTAGAGCTGGGTTTCAAAACCTGGATTTACATAGATTTCCAACCCCATACTCTTTCCACCCAAGTTACTGTCCAGGAAGTATCTGTGGCATCTAAAAGTGCAGAATACTTCATAGGACAAGAACAAACACTGGCAAAAATCCAGGGAATTTGGAGCACCACAGACTCCCTGTGCCATACATTAGGTCTAGAATTAGTCATGCTCTCCTGGAACCTTTAACAATTCCATCACACTGAGCTCAGAAAGGGAGCTAAAGGGGGTAGGAGAAGCTCCTATCAATAGGAAACTAGTCTTGGATGGCAAGCATCATTCTTGGTTGTAGCAAACCCTACTTTCCACCGGCTTGTTCAGGCTGGAAGACATGAGGCCAGGATTTCCTGTATTCTCTGCTGGTTTCTTTAGGCCAGTATTTTGAAAGCTCAGGTGCCATGCAAAATGAAAGCTCAAGAAAAACTATGTGCAAAGTGAAATCCAGCTTGTGGTTTTTCCTGTTTTCAGTTGTTTCCTCTTCCTCAGTACTGACATTGTTTAGGGAATTACTTAGGTCTTAAGTTGCAGGGATTTCTGGTCTTCTCAGATTACTTTTTGGACACCCCCCCACCTCCACTGCTTTACTTTTGACAAGTTTATTAAAACTTTGGCGATGGCGCCAGCCTGGCCTGGTGCCATATGTGAATGTTTTCCTCTAAGGCAGTGTTTTATCTTCTTGCACTGTCCACGTGATGGCCACTTTTGTTTCATTAAAAGGACTTCCTTGATACAATAAACTATTGTCATTTGTGTGTTCTGAAGTCACTGCTGCCTGTTGCGTTGTTGAATTGAAATGCTTCCAGGACTCTCTGTGAGTGGCGCTCCCTAGGATTTTTCAGAGCACAGACACACCACAGATAGTGCCTCAACTGGACACACAGCGCAGTTATCCAAGGGTGTCTCAACTGAAGGTGGCTATTGCCTCCGTCTGATTGGCTTATGGCTTTTTCTGTGAGGAGTTTTCTGTGGGTTGGTGTAAGAGCCCAGCCCACTGTAGGTAGTGTAATCCCCGGTCAGGAGGTCCTGGGTAGTGTAAGAAAGCTAGCTTCGAATGAGCCAGAGTGAGCAAGCCAGTGCGCAGCATTTCTTTATGGTTCCTCTGCTCCTACTTGAGTTTCTGCCTGTAAGGAAAAGATGACGGGGCACCAATGAAAGGAAAAGTCACTGAAAGGAAGAGTCACAGGGCACCAATGTTGTGAAAGGATAACGATCTGAGTCACCTATGTTAGGAGAAGGATGAAGAGAGTGGGGGGCATATGGCCCATGGAGGTGCGGCGAGGCCTGGGGGCAAGGGAGATGCCTCTGGGGGGTCCATGTTGGGAATCCCTTCCCTGAGGGACCAGGCACACAGCAGTATAGTACGGAATAGAGTTTATTCAGGTCATGGGAGAGTTGAGGAGGGTGGTAGAGGCAGAGAGAGAGAGAGAGAGAAGTAGAGGAGTAGAGGCCGGCCATGAGCACATGGGAGAGAGGGGGAAGGGAAGGGGAGTGGAGGGGTAGGAGTGGGAAAGCAAGGCTGCAAGAGCACAAGAGCAAGAGAGGCCAAGAGAGAGAGGAGGGGTCAAGCAGCTCCTTTTATAGTGTCAGGTCACTGGGGCGGAGCATACCTGGCCACTGCTGGGTAATTGAGGGGTGGGGTATACCTGGCTGTTGCTAGGTAACTGAGGGGTGGGGTTTACAGAATCCCAACACTGCCCTTTTTTTTTTTTTTTGTGATAGGTTGAAAACTGGAAGTATAATCCAAATAAACCCTCTCCTTCCCATATTGCTTTTGGGCATGGTGTTTGTCATAACAAGAGAGATCAAATTAGAATAGTGGCCCTATAGGTAGATTTCTGCACCAGAATCAGAACCAAAACCAAGACTTTAACAGGAGGGACTGCTGCCTTTGCTTTCTTCTTCTCCACTGCTCTATTTATATCTCGTTCTTTGTTTCTAAGTTTTAGTGCATTAAATTCGTTTTCCTGATTTTGCAAAACCTGAGCAGACAAGCAGTGCAGTTTCTCTGTGTGCATAAAGCCGATGAGAAGCCAGTGTTGATGCGGGTCAATGGCCTTCTCAGGGTTAAGGACTGAGGGAATTTCTGCCCAAGTGTATGTTCGCTTTATTTGATCACTCAGCTGCTGTTTACTTAGTTGAAAATGGTATCAGGAGCCGCTGTTGGTGGAGATGCTGTCTTAGGTGTGTATTCATTGGTTCATTGGACGTTTTAGTAATTCCATGCAATCTTCAAGTGTAGGTACAGAGTTTCCTCAAATCCAGAAGTAGAATTGGAAGCAAGTCAGGGAGGTGGTCATTGATTTTTCCTTACTGGTTTGGCACAGGTATATTCTGTCCATCCAATGTACTAAACCAAATTTCTGCCACCTTTGCATCCAACTAGCAAACATGCTTCATGAAAATTTGAGTTGCCCAGCAAAACTCCGAATTGTTTTTGTTGTCATGGCTCCTTCCAGACAAATGTAGATGATAATAGAATTCTCTGATGCTTATTTTCCATTACACAAACACTCAGATACATATGTGTCATGCATGTGCATGTACACACACACACACACACACACACACGAGATTTTGTACAGTTCATGTGATGACTTTGATAATTAAAGAGAGAGGAACAAAACCCTAACAACTACATGCATATGGACAAAGCTACCTTGCATATAATTCATGCTCAGTAAATTTAACTGAATTAAAACAAAATACAGTTGAATATAAGATTTATAAAGCTTTGTCTCTTGACTTTAAAAAGTCATAAATACAGACTAAGTACATAAACAAGGAGCACAATTATTTATTGCGGGGCTATTAGCAATGAGAAACATAGGAACAATCCAGATATGCAGTAATGGGAATCATTAAATGAATATTGCATCTGTGAGGAAATACTGTGCAACCACTGAACTGCATTGCAGTTTTAGCCTGTCTTTATATGTGTGCATTCACGTATGGAGCATACATGTGTATATGCATGCCTGACTTGTGGAGGCTGGAGGACAGCTTCTGATGTTGGCCCCTTAGGTGACTTTTACTTGTGTGAGATGCGGCCTGTCGTTGACCTGGAATTTTGCTTTTCTGTGGTTGTGATAAAAGATCATGACCATGGAGATTTATAGAAGGACGGGTTTGTTCAGGACTCATAGTTCCAGAGGGCTATCACCATCAGTGTGAGGAACATGGCAGCAGGCAAGCACGGCTTTGGAGCAGCAGCTAGGAGCTCACACTGTGAGGAGCAGAGAATACATAGAGATGGTAAACCTTAAGACCACACTAGTGACACAACCCCACAAAGTCACACCTGCTAATCCTTCCCAAACAGCCACCAACTGGGGACCAGCTTTTCAAATGCCTGATACTTAGCATGGGGTATCTCATTTATGACACAGCAAAAAGTTTACACATTTGCAATATAATTAAATCTATTCAGTAGCTTCCTAATTATTTTATTGTATGCACATGGGTGTGTTGCCTGTATGTAACTCTATGTAACACATATGGGGGGGATAAATTTGGGGGCCAAAAAAAAGTACTGGATCCCTTGAAACTGGAGTTACAAATGATTGGGAGCCACCATGTGGGTGCTGGGAATTAAATCCAGGTTCTTTGGAAGAGCCAGTCACTGATCCGTCTCTCGAGATCCAATCAAGTGGCTTTTTAAAAATCAAATTCAGTGAGACTCACCCGGCTGAGTTTCTAAACTCCTTACAAGTAATTTACTCTGGAGCATAACCAATAAAAAGGTGCCGAGACCTACCTCCCTTCTGTAGTTTTGATCGGGATCGGTTCTGAGCAGAGGCTTTGGAGTACTGAGTGCTGTCACCTTCAAACCCTCTCCTGGTGGCACCGTCCTTCCTTTCCTCTTAGTGCTCATTTATTTTGCTGCCATTTAATTATTTCCACACTCCTGTGTGCTAATCCTCCTGGTTCTTTACTCTATTTCAGTGGGTCATTTTCTCTTTGCTTTTTGGTTTCATTGTCTTTAGTGGGTGCATTGTTTTTGAGGTATGTCTTGAGTGGTAAAGATGACCCCCAAGATATTTTGCGCTAATTCCTTCAGGGTTGTCATATGGTCTACCAATTTTCTATCAGTCGGAGTTCTCAAGAGGAATATAAGCAACATGATGTATGTGTAAGTTCAAAGGGGATTTACTGGGTTGGATTACATGAGTGAAGTCTAAATGGCTTTCCACCCTGTAGAAAGCCAGAAAAACCAGTAGCTGCTCATTCCAACTATCTGGAAGCTTCAGGACAAGAAGGACCAATGAGAAAGCTCCGGGTTGAGGCTGAGGCTTCTAAGCTCCCTGGAGAGTTGTGGGTGTGATCCCAGGTGGAGAGTCCGGAGCCTTGGTGAGCAAGAGCTGTGACTGCAGGGGGTATGCTCACTCAAAGGAATTGAGCTTTTATGATTGGCTGGTTGATTTTTTCTTCTCTTGTTCTGGGTGAGCCCTCAGCCCACTGAATAATGCTGCTGACACTCAGGGGTGGGATTTTCTCCTCCAGTTGCTGTGCCAATCTCTGTGGAATGTTCTCATACACACCCAGGAGTGCATTATCAGCCTGGTCATTTCTCAGTGCAAATCAAGTTGATGGGCAAGATTAACCATCTCCTGTTCATTTTCACACTCAAAGGAGATGTCTTTAAAAGGACCCAGGGCATAAGCTCCTGTTAGGTTCTGGTTGATGTATCTAATGTCCTTTCCAAAAGGAACTAAGCCTTTTAACACCTGTAACCAGGACTACTCGATATACGGTTATACATGTATATTTCATGTTTCTAGTTTTACATTTATTCTGGTCCTAGGCATTTCCTTTGGAGGGCTGAATACTTTAAAAGTCTTAGTGCATTTTATCCAAAACTATTATCTTTCATGAGAAGAATCCCTATGGAACTTTGGGGGTTTTAGAATGGGAAGAGTTAGCTCAGTTGTATTCCAAGTCTTTGAGGAGTTAGTTTATTCTATAGTATCTATATATGGGGTGTGTGTGTGTGTGTGTGTGTGGGTGGGTGGGTGCTCGTGTGCAGGCACACATTTCACACTGTGTCCATGAATGTCAGAAGACAAGTTGCAGATGTGGACTCTGTCCCCATCACCAGTTCTGGAAATCAAACTCAGGTCACCAGGCGTGCACAGCAATGCTTCTGCCATGGATCTGTCTTGGGCCGTTTGATGGTTTCTAAAGAACAGCATCTTAGACCCTGGCTACACAGCTGGTGTGTCTCTGCTCATTTGAGGATGGCCACAAGAGACTAGTCACTAACTACAGTCATTGATAATTTACAGTGTTTTTCACCTTTTGAAGTAAATTCAGGGCTCTTCCCATACGATATGATCCTCACGTCTTCAAATTCTTCACTGAGTGGGAATTATCTGAGAATGCCCGTCTTTCACATATGTAGATGTTAGCAAAATATACTGAGACATTATCCAGGATCATACTCATGGTCCTCTACAGAAGCCTCTAAGATCATCTGACACCCAGACTACTGTTAGACAATTCTCTAGAAAAGAAGCTCAGCTCCAGGATGACAACCAGAAAGCTAGATTCGGTTTCTGCATCTTCCCCAAGAGACTCCTCCTGATTAGTTCTCAAGTGCAATTTTACTTAAGTGAAACAAACTTTATAAAATATGTGCTGAACAGCCCCATTATCATAGCAGTAAATGACTGGGTTTCCTAAACACCACAGACCTAGTCTTCAAACTGTGAAACCAAAACAAGGGAGGGAAACCCTGTTTTGATGGAGTATCCTTAACCTTGTGCCTTTTCTCCATGTAAATAGTCGTTCTTACTCCTGAGTTCTCTTGGTTTGTGCTCACCTTGCCTTATTGGCGATGGAGGAATTATAGGGCAGGTATATACAATGCAGGGCCATTGACTATAGGTTATGACTTTTATTTATATCACTTAATGAATATTCAATTACACAACATCTTGAAAAAGACTCGTGATAAAATGACCATTAATATGTTATAGAAATACAGTTTCCGTGTTAACTATGTGTATGGAGGGCAGGTGGCGTGTGTACAAGAACTCAGGGTCCTGAGAAGGCCCGAGGTTTCTGCTTTCTGGAGCTGGAGTTACAGTGTTTGTGTGTCACCTGATGTGGATGCTAAAAACTAAACTCGGGGCCTCTGTGAAGGCAGAGCGTGCTCTTAACTGCCAAGCCCTCTCCATAGCTCCAGTAGGTTATATCTTTTCTGTATAGAATACTACCAAGATTTTGGTAAGTTGTGGTCACTTAAAATTTTATTAACTGTGCATAAGGCTCGCTTTGTTCCAGAACCCAGAGATTGTCCACTGAGTTTCAGGTAGCGAACAAAATGCTGATCTGAAAGCTTCTTGACTCAATTTCTCCCTAATTGAGTCAGAATCTTAATCACACTATTCTAACTTTTCCACCGTCGCTGAAATTCCCACATCTCACTGCCTTGCCACCACAAATCTTCCCTCTTGTTCCTGAAGTAAATCTATATGGACGTTCATATGAGCCGACCACGCATTTTTCATTATGGCTTGTGTTAACCATAGGCAGTAATTCTCTTGAGCTATAACACATGAACCAGCATGATTCACACAGAAATGGGAAGAATGGCTGTGACGAATCCATGGAAAAATAAACATTACTTTGTACCTCACTTCTGATGAGAAAAGGGTCAGTCTTGCAAAAGGCATCTGAGTTTATCAGGCAGATGTAGAAATAATATAAATACTAATATATGGAATTTTTCTCACACTCTGATTACAGCTTTATTGCATACTAGTCTTTATCATGCATTGCTTTCCAGGACTATAAAAACACAAAGATCATGTTCTGTTTTCATTGGCTGACTTGAATTTGTGATTTATTTGACAGAAAACCTGCCCTTTAACCATGGCACTTTAGTTTATGATCACAGTTGGTTGGACAGTAAATTAAAAGCACAATTAGTACTCAACAGAGAGCTAATTCCCAAAATTAGAATTTCTAATTCCGTTTTTCATTTTAAGATTAATGTTGCTTATGCTTTTGTTCTGCAGCTTTGTAAATGTTATACAGATTAAGTCACTAAAGGTCATCAGGGCAGGCATTGCCACAGTGCTGATAAGAAGGGTCTGACCAGGGTTGCTTTAGAGGCATGAGAACTAGGAAGCAGCAAGCAGAGATGAGGTCATCTTTATGAAAAATGGCCCCAAAGTTTGTGTGTGGGATATGTGATCCACTGGCTCATCTATTCGTGACATTTGAAGGCCATGTTTGGGGGAAGCAGTTTGTTAGATGAGGTCATGAGGCTGGGGCCTCTGGGATGACATGAGTATTCTTTACAAGAGAAAAAGGCTTGAGTATGTACACTCTCTCTCATGCATGCCATTCTTTGCCTTCCACCACGATATAGCATAACAAGAAGGCCCTAACCAGATATTAGCATCTTGTTGTTGACCTTCCCAACCTTCAGGACTGTGAGGATAAATTTATTTTCTTCTTATGTGTTTTTATATGTTATCCTCCCTGAGGCTTTGTGATCACAACAGGTAATTATCACACTCAATTTGAGGAGAGGGATAAAAACCGATAAAACATGATGCCCATTTAAGCTCAATTTTATCCCACTTTTTCATACAAACATATGTCAGATCATGCATGTGTTACTTGCAGTTTATCTGAAATTTAAGTTTAATTGGGTATCCTGTGCTTTGTCTGACAACCCTCTGAGGAACTCACTCACACATTGGGCATGCAAGTGTTAGATGCTGAGTTCAAGTGGGCTGATGAGGGAATCTAGGAAACAGCGGAGAGTTACCTATAGGAGGCAGAGCAGGAAAGCAGGGACACAGGAGATGGGTAGCAAATGGGCGAGCTGCCCAGGGATGCTCTCACAGATTTCCACCAACTCAGCAGCTGACAAGGACAGTAATTCATTCTTTCGTAGCTCTGAGGGCAGAGGACTGAGACTGAGGGTGTGTATTCTGTGCTAGAAATTTGGGCTGTAGGGAGAATCCTGTCTTGTTTCTCTGGGCCTCTGATCATTCCAAACATTTCTTGGCTTGTAGCTACAGAACACCAGTCTCTGCTTCTATACAGTCATTTTTTTCCTGTTCATCTTTTACAAGGACACTTAGATTGAGGACCAGATGATTGATACAGGACCATCTCCTCCATCTCAAGAAGCAGAACCACACCAGTCCCTTTGCTATGTAAAGTAATGTATCATAGTTCTAGGGTTGAAACACAGAGGGCCAGCGTCACTCAGCCTTCCAAGGCTTCTCTCCTCCAACGGACTTCTTACCCTCTGGGTAATCCTCAAATACTTTGAGTTTGACTCTCAGAGCCCCTTTCTTATTCTCTACTCCTAGTACCATCACCCCTTATTTTAGTCCAAATTCCCTCCTTCCGTGAGTCTAAGATTCTTTGGTAATGTCTTCCAAGGCCATGGATCTAGAGCTATTCTTCTAAATTCTATCATAGATCTACATAGATCACTGTTCCATTTGTTTGGCAAATACCCTGCCTCGTGTTCTAGGTGCTGCTTTTGTGTTGAATGGAAGCATTGTCAGGTCATAAGCAAATCGAGAGCTATGACTTATGTTTCCTTCCTTCATTTCTTCCTCTTGATTTTTGCAGGTTATGCCTTTTTATTAAAAATAGATATTTTTTCTCAGATAATATATTCTGATTAGTTTCCCCTTTCTATACATCTCCCAATTCCTCCCTACTTCACTTCCCACCCGAATCCATTCCCTTCAGTCTCATTAGACAAGAACAGGCTTCAAAACATTAGAAAAGAACAGTAACAAAACATAACAAGAAGTCACCACACATGGAAGAGCACGCAGCACAGGCAGCCTAGCCACGTTGGCTACCAAGCTAGTAAACTCCAACACCTACTACTCAACCTATGAGCTGCTGGACCTTGAGGAGGAGCCAGGGCTTCTGACCAGTCAGGAGCATGACATCACCACTACAGATGAAAACCTGAAGGATGTCTGTGAGTGAAGAGGTTTCAGTCATGGTCTGGTAGTTATGGTGCTTCAGAGATCAGAGATCTTGAGCCAGACCAGTTGCTCTTGGCCATGACTATTCGCTTGTAGAGCTATGTGGATTAAAAATATATATACTGAGTGACTCGCTGTAGTTTCCAGTGCCACTGTCTGCAAATTTGTGATGGAGCAGTGGGAAAGACGAAGGAGTGAGTGGTGAGTATGCTGTGGAGAGAAGCTGCACCATGTCAAGGTCTGAGGCCTGAGCTAACACTGGAGGCCATGCTGATGTCTGTGGCCTGTGCTGCTACCTGAAGTCATGTTGACATACGTGGGCTGTGATACTGCTGGGGGCCATGCAGATATGAGCAGCCTCTTGTGCAATCTGAGGCCATGTTGGTATTCATGGCTCATGCTGCTGCTGAGGACCATGTCTGGGTGCTGTTGCAGCCATGTGACTGTTCATGGTCTGTGCTTCTGCCTGAAACCATGTTGATATGCATGGTGTGATGGTTTGAATATGCTTGGCCCATGGGAAGTGCTACTGTTAGAAGGTGTAGACTTGTTGGAATAGGTGTGGCCTTGTTGAAGGAAGTGAATCACTGGGGAGGGTGATAGGCTTTGAAGCTCTGTCCAGTGTAGAAGAGACCCTCTTCCTAGCTGCCCGAGAGACAGTCTTCACCGGGCTGGCTTTAGATCAAGATGTAGGAATCTCAGCTCCTTCTCCAGCACCATGTCTGCCTGGACACTGCCATACTTTCTGCCTTGATGATGATGGACTGACCCTCTGAGCCTGTAAGCCAGCCCCAATTAAATGTTGTCCTTTATAAGAGATAGCTTGGTCATGGTGTCTCTTCACAACAATGGGAACCCTGACAAAGAATGTGGGCCAGGCTGTTTCCAGGGACTTTGTTGGTATCCGTGGCTCATTCTGCCTCCAGAAACCATATTAAGGTTCCTCACATGCTGATGCCAGAGGCCTGGGGAATGTCCGGGATCCATGCTGTTGCCAGATACCTTGTTGAAGTCCATGAATCCTGCTCCTGCTGACTGTAAAGGACAAGGAAGCTTCTTCTATAGTATTGATGACTACAAACTCACAGCTGTGACAACCCAGACAGGAAGCCATCAAAGAGAACACTTAAAAACTGTGATAAGGATGCTGAAAGGTAGCTCTCCTCACTAGATGGCTTCTGGTGGGGCTGGGGTGCAGAAGAACCCACTTTTCTTTAAGGAGTTGACCATTGGGGGTTTGACCATGCTCCAGTGACTCTAAAGACAACAGAAGCTGGACGTGTGTGAGTGTGTGTGTGTGTGTGTGTGTGTGTGTGTGTGTGTGTGTACACTTTTGCAGTACAGAATCACCAGCCACCATAACCTTCTAACTACCATAGTCTTCAGAAGGTAGAGCAAACTGAAGAATCTCCAGAGTGTCACTGGGACACTCCTTAAAAGCTGTGGCCTCTTATAGGTTAAGCATACTGTTGACTGGACAGTCTGTTTTTATTTCCTTTTTGGGGTGTTAGAAAGGGGAATCAGGTATATAGCTTCTGTTACTGCTTCCTCCACTATAAGATGGATACTACCATTTAATGTACCATTCAGTATAGTTAATGATAAACATGTTCTGCCAAACAGATGGTCTTTGACTCCCATGTAAAAGTTTTCCTCTGAGCTTCACTTCAAAAACAAAGCACATTCTTATCCCCTGGCTACATTCTATGAATGGTTTTACTTTTATATCACTGTTTTGAAAAAGTATCATTACTAGAACACTTTTCTTATTAGTGATAGTGTTCACTGAGTAGATCTCCCTGGTTAGGAAAAAGGGATAAGAAAACTATTGAGTCACATTAGGCCTTATAGTTTTTACCAGACCTGGAGTTCACATCAATAGATGTGATAAAATACTCTCTGTTGTCTCATATTTTTAACAGATGAGTGTGGTAGCAAATATTTTCAGATCTCAGTCCAGGGTTTCTACCTCACCTTTGATGATTGAGTTCCCGGATGAATGACACACAGCCTTTATATTTACAATAAGCCCTAAACAGCACAATAGTTGGGCAGCTGCCTACCCTCCATGCTGTTAGAATGTACTTTCCTATTGATAACCCTTAGTTATTACTATTTACTATGTTCCATCTGGGCTCCTTTTAACTCTACTAATTGGGCAGCCCTCAGAGCCTCTTAACGCACAGCAGCTTCTCCTTCTTCCTCTCCTGCATGTTCTTCTTTGTGGTCCTTCTCTCCCCTAAAATCCTCTAAACCTAAACTCCACCTGTGTCTCTTCTGTGCAGCTATTGGCTGTTGGCATTTTTATTCACCAATCACAATTAACTTGGCACAGTGTTACGAGGGGGAAGAGCTACGTGCAGATGCCAAGTCTTAGAGGCCCATACTTAGCATTACAAAAAATAGTAAAAGACAAATAACTCAACAGATGAGTTTAAAGATTTTTTTATATAATCTGACAAACTTTTAATATGGGAGCATCTTTTCTGGTTTTGGTGAGATAATTAGATGCATAAGAAATGGTCTTGAGCATCCTTGGGTGACAAAGGCATAGGCAAAGATAATGTCACAACTGTTTCAAGCATCCTTCCTGTCACACTGCTGGTGATAGATTGGGCCTTTATAACAAGAAAACTTAAACCTAAGATTGAAAAATTTCAAGAAAGTCGTCCTTTCAACTTACTGGACAAAGACCCCAAACCAGCCTTTTCAGGTTTACATAACATTGACAAGCTTTTCCTATAGCAATAAAAAACACTTTTATGTTTGTACTTAAAGAGCTTCTGCTGTGAGTGTGTCCTGAATTTCAGTATGGATGTGGATTTTTGCTTGTTTCTACTTGTGGAGGATAAGTACCTGATTATCCCTGTCCCATTGGGAAAAAGTCAGGAAGGAACTTAAACACAAGGCGTTTCCTCCCATTTTCAATTCAGCCTCGTTGTACAGGAAATGAACAAATGGTGGTTCTCGAATACAACATTGTCCTTCTCTGTGCTGAAATGCTGCAGAACTGTACAGGAATTCCGTGTATTCCGGGAGCTGAGATCTTAAGGACAAATATGAAACTTGTATTTTCATTCTCTGCTGAATAAACAGCTCTGCTCGCACCCATTCTTCCTCCATGGCCCCAGGGACACTCTGTGAGCCATGTGAGATGCTTTTCGGACCTTTGTCCTTCTGCTGAAGTGCTCCTGTATATCTCCAGGGAGGCTGTACAGAAAGCGTCCACTCTGAATTAGGATTTCCTTTCTGGAGTTTTTATAATTTTCTGTCATCGAGGAGCACAAACCAAGATGGGATGGCACACACCTGAAATACCACAACTGCTACTATAATCAGAAATGAAGTAAAAATCACTCAGTAGTTCACTAGAGAAAGTGTGAACATGTCTTTTGAAAATGGAAACAAACTTCTTCAGAACCAAAAGGATATATTTGTACCACTAATCAGAGAGATGCAGACTCATACACACAGAAAGAGAAAAGATTGACAGACTGACAGACACACAGAGATATTGACACACATATGAGTACTCAAAAATTCCAACCAATGAAAGAATTACTAACAAGACAGATGAAGTTGTCCTGTTGACTGCAAACAATTTTTAAAGTTTTTTTGGGCTATAAATAATTTTTAAGTAATGGAAATGAGACAAAAATTAATGAAACCTTAAATTAATTTTTTTAAAAAAGGTGCAAAGGGGAATGTTTTTACTTCGAGATTTTTTAAAATTCAGATTAACATATGTATTCCTATCAGTTTTCTTCAAATCAATACATGAGTTTAGTAAAGATACTAGGCAATTTCAGTGTGATTTTTAAATTTAATAAATGGCCCATATGGTGGCTCACAACCATCTGTAATGAGATCTGATGCTCTCTTTTGGTGTGTCTGAAGACAGCTACAGTGTACTCACATACATAAAATAAATAAATAAATATTTGGGGGAGGGGAATGGGAGTGGGGAGAAAGGGGATAACATTTGAAATGTAAATACAAAGAATATCCAATAAAATTTTAAAAAATGGCTTACTTAGGAAAACTAGACAAGATTTAAAAACACATTTTGAGAACAGACTGCATCAGGACAAGTTCTCCCTAGTATCAATACAAGAGCTGCAGTAATAAAGCACAATGCGGCCACAAGATGATTAGAACAGAGGACATAGCTCGTAGCCGACCCAGTATGATTTATTACAACTGTGTATAGACCTTTAGTCAATGATGATGAGATAGGAATACATTTTCAATAAGGTTTTGAGAAATTGAACTGTTCAGAGAGAAGCTCTTCACTTAGTAATAAAATATATTCTACATAGAAAATTTATATATATATATATAATATAATACATCTGTATAGTCGTGTGTGTGTGTGTATGTGTGTGTGTGTGTATGTGTGTGTGTGTGTATGTGTGTGTGTGTGTGTGTGTGTGTGTGTGAGAGAGAGAGAGAGAGAGAGAGAGAGAGAGAGAGAGAGAGAGAGACTCGGGACTGAACCCAGGGCCATGCACATGCTAAGCAAGAGCTTTATTATTGAGCTACATATTCAGCTCAAGCCCTAAACTTTATGTCATAGCTTCTTTTCCCCATAAAACAACTTCCCCTGAGTCTTAATTAGTTACTATCGCTATGACAAAACTCCATGAACAAAAGCAAATTGGAGAGGAAAAGGTTTATTTGGCTTACAGTTTCATAACATCAAAGGAAGTCAGGACAGGAACTCAAACAGGGCAGGAACCTGAGGCAGGAGCTGTTGAGCTGATGCAGACTATGAAGGGCTGCTGCTTACTGACTTGCTCCCCCTGGCTTGCTCAGCCTGCTTCCTTATAGAACCCAGGACTACCAGCCCAGAAATGGAAGCACTCACAATGGGCTGGGCCCTCCCCCACTGATCACTAATTAAGAAAATACCTTACAGGCAGATCTTATAGAGGCATTTTCATATATATATATATATATATATCAGGGCCACCACCCCACAGTAGGCTAGGCCCTACCCCCATCAATCATCTGTTAAGAAAATGCCTTATAGCTGGATCTTATGGCAGCATTATGTCAGTTAAGAGTACCTCTTTTCAAATAACTCTGGACTGTGTGTCGTTGACGTCAATCCAAGCAGTACATTCTGCATCCTCAGGCTCCACATGCATCCTAGATATAATAATAATATATGATGATTATATTATATATAATATGATAATTAGTAGCATTTTAAAGAGAAGTCAGACTGATGTAGTTGGATTCAAAAAGCACTGCAGTGCCACGTAAACAAACAAGACTGGCCCAGGTATGCATGTTTGTACATGCTGGCCTCTCATTTCTGGGCCCATGGCTTTACTCCCTTGGGTTATCCAATACTGACATATTACGGAGAGCCTTCAGGGTCAGGGTGAGAGTTGAGTGAGAGTTGTTGGTGGGAGTCTGAAAGAGCTGGCTAACCCATTACTTCAGCCATGGATTTGCTAGAAGGTGCACATGGTGGGAAGTAGAGTTAGAGACAATCCTGATGTGAAGGTTCGTGATGCCTATAATATCAGGGTGAGGTAAGAAAAACAAAACACTCCTGTCTTCCTCCTCACATAGGGGTTTTAGGCTGCCATGTAGAAGTGAAAGCAATATTAGCAGGTATGGGGTAGTGAGGATGTAAGAAATGAGAGTGAAAAAGACGGAAGCTCTTCCCACTCCATATCAGCCTTCTGCAAGAGTCAGGTCCACACCGTGCTGACAGCCCTAAAATGAGGCAAATTATGAACTCTGCTCCATAATCATATTTGGAACATGATTTCACTGAAGATAAGATCAGTTTTGTAGAACTGTTAGTATATAATTGGAAATAGGAACTGGATAGATGGCTCAGCAGAAAAGAACACTTGCTGCTCTTCCAGAGGTCCGGGGTTATATTCCCAGAACTCAAATGGTGGCCAACAACCATCTGTAACTCCACTTCCAATGGTCTGGTTGCTCTCTCCTGCCTCTATGGGCACCAGATGGTGCACAGACATACTCGGGCCAAAACACATAACATAAAAATAAATCTTAAAAAAGAGTTGAAAACAAGTAGGCTTAATTTGCTAAAAGAAATAAAGGAAAATACTCCTTCCATTAAAAATGGATATGAAAGCATGATGCAAAAACTATATTCATGAAACCAACAAGTCTCAGTTTTTGAAGATGATAAAATTTTGTAGGTCAGTCCCACGTGGTTTGAACATCCAGCTGACATGGCAGCATGTTATTTAGTAGAGCCATGTAACTAACCCACAGTGGATATGTCAACTGTGTGACATCTGCTGAGGGTTAGAACTATCTAGTTAATCCAGAAGCCATCACTTCTGGTGTATTCTGTTGAGCATCTGCACAGATTGGGGGAGGGCAGAGGCTCAGTCCCTCACTAGGTACAGTGTCCTGAAACAGTTTCCATCTGCCAAAGGACAGAAGACCAAATGGTGAGTCCACGTAACCCCAGTGGACAGGTGCTACTGGAAGAATTCATCTGAGTGTACCCCAGTCCCTTCTCTATGGCAGGTAATTGTTTAGGTCAAAGAAGGAAGACTTGATGACAGCTCCACTCATGACACGAAGGCACTCTCACCAAGGAGTGAACGGATGCCCGGGAGGACAAAACCAAACCAAACCAAACCAGAAATCAAAAGGGAAACACAAAAGGAAACAAAAACAATATACCCTGCCCTGGATATTCAGTGTCAATTCAAGATCTTGTGGGGTTTTCTTGTTTGTTTTTTTGTTTGTTTGTTTGTTTGTTGTATTTGTACAATGTGAGAGGAGAATCTTCCTAGGCATGCAGGCCCCTCCCTCATTCTTCACACAGAACACGCATTCTCCGGAAGCTGTCTGGACAGTTCTGCTGTTCCTTTCCTCCGCATGCAGTCTCTTCCAAGACAGGACAGTTCAGGAGGCAAACTACAGAAGCCATTACCCAGGCCTGCTCATGAAGAAGAGGACTTCGGTGAAATATTGCTGAACGAAGCCTGCAACAGTGTAGCCACTTACTACCTCACCAAGACCCCGTGCATTAGATGAAGTCGGAATTAAAGACGCTAAAGTGCCCTATTACCATCTTTCCATTTTTACCCCAGTGGGAGGAATACCTTTCCGTCAGTGTCTCCTGCTGCCAATCACTGACATTTCATCTGGATGCGTTCTTTCCCTTCGGCTAGGCAGAAATATCAAATAAAGGCAACTGACCGAATAGTAAAGTACACCTTGGGTGGGCATCATTAAATCTCAGATGTCCTGTGCACACTGCTTCAGTGCGGGGGCATGACTGCATGAGTCTCCTTATCCTGTGAACACCATTAGAACGTTGCCTTTGGTATAGGCTGCCAGGCCTTCCCGAAAAAAAAATGCTGTTTCTCTTTTTTGTTTCTCATTTTTAAATGACAGTTGGTTAGGAAATACCTTCTTCACTCGTATAATTATTTCCCCCAGTTTTCTCCCATCAAACAGCAATTACTCCCAGGCATATGCTTGTAAGTAGTTATTTTCTAACTCCTGCAGAGAATAATCACAGTGAATGTATTCATTTTATGCACTTCGTGGCTTTTCTCGAACTTCCACTGAATATAATTTGTACCCCAGTAACTAACATCGACACTCGAAACATGTTCCGTAGTTAATTTTTTTAAAAAGCGGACCACATTTTCTGATAAAGTTTTTGTTGGTTTTATGAAGGATAGTTTTCTCAGACTCTCCCACAAAGTATACCTTCAAAACAAAATTAGAAATGTCAAAATCATTATGTTTAATCTATACACACCAAGAAAATGTTGACTATTTCCATGTTACGTTTTGTTTTACATGTACTTTATGCTTATTGTAACTAGTAAGATTTCAATGTATACTATCAAACCTTTAAAAAAAATTAAGTACTGACCAAATATATTCATATGATTTTATGCCAAAGTGCTTTTAAAAATCTGTACATGTATCTCTCT